>NW_023366746.1:0-100364 GCF_902167145.1 Zea mays | reverse complement strand
TCATAAACCTCACCCCACATATGTTTCCTTGCCATAGATTACATTCTTGGATTTCTGGTGGAGACCATTTCTTGGTCAAAAATCCGTAGGTGTTAGCCTTCGGTATTATTGAAAATGGTCGTTCATGGCTATTTTCGACAAAAATGGGGGTTGTGTGGCCATTGATCATCGACCAGACGCTCATACACCTCACCCCACATATGTTTCCTTGCCATAGATCACATTCTTGGATTTCTAGTGGAGACCATTTCTTGGTTAAAAACTCGTACGTGTTAGCCTTCGGTATTATTGAAAATGGTCATTCATGGCTATTTTCGGCAAAATGGGGGTTGTGTGGCCATTAATCATCGACCAGAGGCTCGTACACCTCACCCCTCATATGTTTCCTTGCCATAGATCACATTCTTGGATTTCTGGTGGAGACCATTTCTTGGTTAAAAATCCGTACGTGTTAGACTCTAGTATTTTTGAAAATGGTCATTCATGGCTATTTTCGACAAAAATGGGGGTTGTGTGGCCATTGATCATCGACTAGAGGCTCATACACCTCACCCCACATATGTTTCCTTGCCATAGATCACATTCTTGGATTTCTGGTGGAGACCATTTCTTGGTAAAAAATCCGTAGGTGTTAGCCTTCGGTATTATTGAAAATGGTCGTTCATGGCTATTTTCGACAAAAATGGGGGTTGTGTGGCCATTGATCATCGACCAGACGCTCATACACCTCACCCCACATATGTTTCCTTGCCATAGATCACATTCTTGGATTTCTGGTGGAGACCATTTCTTGGTCTAAAATCCGTAGGTGTTAGCCTCTAGTATTATTGAAAATGGTCGCTCATGGCTATTTTCAAGGTCGCTCATGGCTATTTTCATAAAAAATGGGGGTTGTGTGGCCATTTATCATCGACTAGAGGCTCATAAACCTCACCCCACATATGTTTCATTGCCATAGATTACATTCTTGGATTTCTAGTGGAAACCATTTCTTGGTTAAAAACTCGTACGTGTTAGCCTTCGGTATTATTGAAAATGGTCATTCATGGCTATTTTCGGCAAAATGGGGGTTGTGTGGCCATTGATCGTCGACCAGAGGCTCATACACCTCACCCCACATATGTTTCCTTGTCGTAGATCACATTCTTGGATTTCTGGTGGAGACCATTTCTTGGTCAAAAATCCGTAGGTGTTAGCCTTCGATATTATTGAAAATGGTCGTTCATGGCTATTTTCGACAAAAATGGAGGTTGTGTGGCCATTGATCATCGACCAGAGGCTCATACACCTCACCCCACATATGTTTTCTTGCCATAGATCACATTCTTGGATTTCTGGTGGAGACCATTTCTTGGTCAAAAATCCGTAGGTGTTAGCCTTCGGCATTATTGAAAATGGTCGTTCATGGCTATTTTCGACAAAAATGGGGGTTGTGTGGCCATTGATCATCGACCAGACGCTCATACGCCTCACCCCACATATGTTTCCTTGCCATAGATCACATTCTTGGATTTCTGGTGGAGACCATTTCTTGGTCTAAAATCCGTAGGTGTTAGCCTCTAGTATTATTGAAATTGGTCGCTCATGGCTATTTTCAAGGTCGCTCATGGCTATTTTCATAAAAAATGGAGGTTGTGTGGCCATTTATCATCGACTAGAGGCTCATAAACCTCACCCCACATATGTTTCCTTGCCATAGATTACATTCTTGGATTTCTGGTGGAAACCATTTCTTGGTTAAAAACTCGTACGTGTTAGCCTTCAGTATTATTGAAAATGGTCATTCATGGCTATTTTCGGCAAAATGGGGGTTGTGTGGCCATTGATCGTCGACCAGAGGCTCATACACCTCACCCCACATATGTTTCCTTGTCGTAGATCACATTCTTGGATTTCTGGTGGAGACCATTTCTTGGTCAAAAATCCGTAGGTGTTAGCCTTCGATATTATTGAAAATGGTCATTCATGGCTATTTTCGGCAAAATGGGGGTTGTGTGGCCATTGATCGTCGACCAGAGGCTCATACACCTCACCCCACATATGTTTCCTTGTCGTAGATAACATTCTTGGATTTCTGGTGGAGACCATTTCTTGGTCAAAAATCCGTAGGTGTTAGCCTTCGATATTATTGAAAATGGTCGTTCATGGCTATTTTCGACAAAAATGGGGGTTGTGTGACCATTGATCATCGACCAGAGGCTTATACACCTCACCCCACATATGTTTCCTTGCCATAGATCACATTCTTGGATTTCTGGTGGAGACCATTTCTTGGTCAAAAATCCGTAGGTGTTAGCCTTCGGTATTATTGAAAATGGTCGTTCATGGCTATTTTCGACAAAAATGGGGGTTGTGTGGCCATTGATCATCGACCAGACGCTCATACACCTCACCCCACATATGTTTCCTTGCCATAGATCACATTCTTGGATTTCTGGTGGAGACCATTTCTTGGTCTAAAATCCGTAGGTGTTAGCCTCTAGTATTATTGAAAATGGTCGCTCATGGCTATTTTCAAGGTCGCTCATGGCTATTTTCATAAAAAATGGGCGTTGTGTGGCCATTGATCGTCGACCAGAGGCTCATACACCTCACCCCACATATGTTTCCTTGCCATAGATCACATTCTTGGATTTCTGGTGGAGACCATTTCTTGGTCAAAATTCCGTAGGTGTTAGCCTTCGGTATTATTGAAAATGGTCGTTCATGGCTATTTTCGACAAAAATGGGGGTTGTGTGGCCATTGATCATCGACCAGACGCTCATACACCTCACCCCACATATATTTCCTTGCCATAGATCACATTCTTGGATTTCTGGTGGAGACCATTTCTTGGTCTAAAATCCGTAGGTGTTAGCCTCTAGTATTATTGAAAATGGTCGCTCATGGCTATTTTCAAGGTCGCTCATGGCTATTTTCATAAAAAATGGCGGTTGTGTGGCCATTTATCATCGACTAGAGGCTCATAAACCTCACCCCACATATGTTTCCTTGCCATAGATTACATTCTTGGATTTCTGGTGGAAACCATTTCTTGGTTAAAAACTCGTACGTGTTAGCCTTCTGTATTATTGAAAATGGTCATTCATGGCTATTTTTGGCAAAATGGGGGTTGTGTGGCCATTGATCATCGACCAGAGGCTCGTACACCTCACCCCACATATGTTTCCTTGCCATAGATCACATTCTTGGATTTCTGGTGGAGACCATTTCTTGGTCAAAAATCCGTACGTGTTAGCCTTTGGTATTTTTGAAAATGATCATTCATGGCTATTTTCGACAAAAATGGGGGTTGGGTGGCCATTGATCATCGACTAGAGGCTCATACACCTCACCCCACATATGTTTCCTTGACATAGATCACATTCTTGGATTTCTGGTGGAGACCATTTCTTGGTCAAAAATCCGTAGGTGTTAGCCTTCGGTATTATTGAAAATGGTCATTCATGGCTATTTTCGACAAAAATGGGGGTTGTGTGGCCATTGATCATCGACCAGACGCTCATACACCTCACCCCACATATGTTTCCTTGCCATAGATCACATTCTTGGATTTCTGGTGGAGACCATTTCTTGGTCTAAAATCCGTAGGTGTTAGCCTCTAGTATTATTGAAAATGGTCGCTCATGGCTATTTTCAAGGTCGCTCATGGCTATTTTCATAAAAAATGGAGCTTGTGTGGCCATTTATCATCGACTAGAGGCTCATAAACCTCACCCCACATATGTTTCCTTGCCATAGATTACATTCTTGGATTTCTGGTGGAGACCATTTCTTGGTTAAAAACTCGTACGTGTTAGCCTTCGGTATTATTGAAAATGGTCATTCATGGCTATTTTCGGCAAAATGGGGGTTGTGTGGCCATTGATCGTCGACCAGAGGCTCATACACCTCACCCCACATATGTTTCCTTGCCATAGATCATATTCTTGGATTTCTGGTGGAGACCATTTCTTGGTCAAAAATCCGTAGGTGTTAGCCTTCGGTATTATTGTAAATGGTCATTCATGGCTATTTTCGACAAAAATGGGGGTTGTGTGGCCATTGATCATCGACCAGAGGCTCATACACCTCACTACACATATGTTTCCTTGCCATAGATCACATTCTTGGATTTATGGTGGAGACCATTTCTTGGTCAAAAATCCGTAGGTGTTAGCCTTCAATGTCATTGAAAATGGTCGTTCATGGCTATTTTCGACAAAAATTAGGGTTGTGTGGCCATTGATCGTCGACCAGAGGCTCATACACCTCACCCCACATATGTTTCCTTGCCATAGATCACATTCTTGGATTTCTGGTGGAGACCATTTCTTGGTCAAAAATCCGTAGGTGTTAGCCTTCGGTATTATTGAAAATGGTCGTTCATGGCTATTTTCGACAAAAATGGGGGTTGTGTGGCCATTGATCATCGACCAGACGCTCATACACCTCACCCCACATATGTTTCCTTGCCATAGATCACATTCTTGGATTTCTGGTGGAGACCATTTCTTGGTTAAAAACTCGTACGTGTTAGCCTTCGGTATTATTGAAAATGGTCATTCATGGCTATTTTCGGCAAAATGGGGGTTGTGTGGCCATTGATCATCGACCAGAGGCTCGTACACCTCACCCCACATATGTTTCCTTGCCATAGATCACATTCTTGGATTTCTGGTGGAGACCATTTCTTGGTTAAAAATCCGTACGTGTTAGCCTTTGGTATTTTTGAAAATGGTCATTCATGGCTATTTTCGACAAAAATGGGGGTTGTGTGGCCATTGATCATCGACTAGAGGCTCATACACCTCACCCCACATATGTTTCCTTGCCATAGATCACATTCTTGGATTTCTGGTGGAGACCATTTCTTGGTAAAAAATCCGTAGGTGTTAGCCTTCGGTATTATTGAAAATGGTCGTTCATGGCTATTTTCGACAAAAATGGGGGTTGTGTGGCCATTGATCATCGACCAGACGCTCATACACCTCACCCCACATATGTTTCCTTGCCATAGATCACATTCTTGGATTTCTGGTGGAGACCATTTCTTGGTCTAAAATCCGTAGGTGTTAGCCTCTAGTATTATTGAAAATGGTCGCTCATGGCTATTTTCAAGGTCGCTCATGGCTATTTTCATAAAAAATGGAGGTTGTGTGGCCATTTATCATCGACTAGAGGCTCATAAACCTCACCCCACATATGTTTCATTGCCATAGATTACATTCTTGGATTTCTGGTGGAAACCATTTCTTGGTTAAAAACTCGTACGTGTTAGCCTTCGGTATTATTGAAAATGGTCATTCATGGCTATTTTCGGCAAAATGGGGGTTGTGTGGCCATTGATCGTCGACCAGAGGCTCATACACCTCACCCCACATATGTTTCCTTGTCGTAGATCACATTCTTGGATTTCTGGTGGAGACCATTTCTTGGTCAAAAATCCGTAGGTGTTAGCCTTCGATATTATTGAAAATGGTCATTCATGGCTATTTTCGGCAAAATGGGGGTTGTGTGGCCATTGATCGTCGACCAGAGGCTCATACACCTCACCCCACATATGTTTCCTTGTCGTAGATCACATTCTTGGATTTCTGGTGGAGACCATTTCTTGGTCAAAAATCAGTAGGTGTTAGCCTTCGATATTATTGAAAATGGTCGTTCATGGCTATTTTCGACAAAAATGGAGGTTGTGTGGCCATTGATCATCGACCAGAGGCTCATACACCTCACCCCACATATGTTTCCTTGCCATAGATCACATTCTTGGATTTCTGGTGGAGACCATTTCTTGGTCAAAAATCCGTAGGTGTTAGCCTTCGGTATTATTGAAAATGGTCGTTCATGGCTATTTTCGACAAAAATGGGGGTTGTGTGGCCATTGATCATCGACCAGACGCTCATACACCTCACCCCACATATGTTTCCTTGCCATAGATCACATTCTTGGATTTCTGGTGGAGACCATTTCTTGGTCTAAAATCCGTAGGTGTTAGCCTCTAGTATTATTGAAAATGGTCGCTCATGGCTATTTTCAAGGTCGCTCATGGCTATTTTCATAAAAAATGGGGGTTGTGTGGCCATTTATCATCGACTAGAGGCTCATAAACCTCACCCCACATATGTTTCCTTGCCATAGATTACATTCTTGGATTTCTGGTGGAAACCATTTCTTGGTTAAAAACTCGTACGTGTTAGCCTTCGGTATTATTGAAAATGGTCATTCATGGCTATTTTCGGCAAAATGGGGGTTGTGTGGCCATTGATCGTCGACCAGAGGCTCATACACCTCACCCCACATATGTTTCCTTGTCGTAGATCACATTCTTGGATTTCTGGTGGAGACCATTTCTTGGTCAAAAATCCGTAGGTGTTAGCCTTCGATATTATTGAAAATGGTCATTCATGGCTATTTTCGGCAAAATAGGGGTTGTGTGGCCATTGATCGTCGACCAGAGGCTCATACACCTCACCCCACATATGTTTCCTTGTCGTAGATCACATTCTTGGATTTCTGGTGGAAACCATTTCTTGGTTAAAAACTCGTACGTGTTAGCCTTCTGTATTATTGAAAATGGTCATTCATGGCTATTTTTGGCAAAATGGGGGTTGTGTGGCCATTGATCATCGACCAGAGGCTCGTACACCTCACCCCACATATGTTTCCTTGCCATAGATTACATTCTTGGATTTCTGGTGGAAACCATTTCTTGGTTAAAAACTCGTACGTGTTAGCCTTCTGTATTATTGAAAATGGTCATTCATGGCTATTTTTGGCAAAATGGGGGTTGTGTGGCCATTGATCATCGACCAGAGGCTCGTACACCTCACCCCACATATGTTTCCTTGCCATAGATCACATTCTTGGATTTCTGGTGGAGACCATTTCTTGGTCAAAAATCCGTACGTGTTAGCCTTTGGTATTTTTGAAAATGATCATTCATGGCTATTTTCGACAAAAATGGGGGTTGGGTGGCCATTGATCATCGACTAGAGGCTCATACACCTCACCCCACATATGTTTCCTTGACATAGATCACATTCTTGGATTTCTGGTGGAGACCATTTCTTGGTCAAAAATCCGTAGGTGTTAGCCTTCGGTATTATTGAAAATGGTCATTCATGGCTATTTTCGACAAAAATGGGGGTTGTGTGGCCATTGATCATCGACCAGACGCTCATACACCTCACCCCACATATGTTTCCTTGCCATAGATCACATTCTTGGATTTCTGGTGGAGACCATTTCTTGGTCTAAAATCCGTAGGTGTTAGCCTCTAGTATTATTGAAAATGGTCGCTCATGGCTATTTTCAAGGTCGCTCATGGCTATTTTCATAAAAAATGGGGGTTGTGTGGCCATTTATCATCGACTAGAGGCTCATAAACCTCACCCCACATATGTTTCCTTGCCATAGATTACATTCTTGGATTTCTGGTGGAAACCATTTCTTGGTTAAAAACTCGTACGTGTTAGCCTTCGGTATTATTGAAAATGGTCATTCATGGCTATTTTCGGCAAAATGGGGGTTGTGTGGCCATTGATCGTCGACCAGAGGCTCATACACCTCACCCCACATATGTTTCCTTGTCGTAGATCACATTCTTGGATTTCTGGTGGAGACCATTTCTTGGTCAAAAATCCGTAGGTGTTAGCCTTCGATATTATTGAAAATGGTCATTCATGGCTATTTTCGGCAAAATAGGGGTTGTGTGGCCATTGATCGTCGACCAGAGGCTCATACACCTCACCCCACATATGTTTCCTTGTCGTAGATCACATTCTTGGATTTCTGGTGGAAACCATTTCTTGGTTAAAAACTCGTACGTGTTAGCCTTCTGTATTATTGAAAATGGTCATTCATGGCTATTTTTGGCAAAATGGGGGTTGTGTGGCCATTGATCATCGACCAGAGGCTCGTACACCTCACCCCACATATGTTTCCTTGCCATAGATTACATTCTTGGATTTCTGGTGGAAACCATTTCTTGGTTAAAAACTCGTACGTGTTAGCCTTCTGTATTATTGAAAATGGTCATTCATGGCTATTTTTGGCAAAATGGGGGTTGTGTGGCCATTGATCATCGACCAGAGGCTCGTACACCTCACCCCACATATGTTTCCTTGCCATAGATCACATTCTTGGATTTCTGGTGGAGACCATTTCTTGGTCAAAAATCCGTACGTGTTAGCCTTTGGTATTTTTGAAAATGATCATTCATGGCTATTTTCGACAAAAATGGGGGTTGGGTGGCCATTGATCATCGACTAGAGGCTCATACACCTCACCCCACATATGTTTCCTTGACATAGATCACATTCTTGGATTTCTGGTGGAGACCATTTCTTGGTCAAAAATCCGTAGGTGTTAGCCTTCGGTATTATTGAAAATGGTCATTCATGGCTATTTTCGACAAAAATGGGGGTTGTGTGGCCATTGATCATCGACCAGACGCTCATACACCTCACCCCACATATGTTTCCTTGCCATAGATCACATTCTTGGATTTCTGGTGGAGACCATTTCTTGGTCTAAAATCCGTAGGTGTTAGCCTCTAGTATTATTGAAAATGGTCGCTCATGGCTATTTTCAAGGTCGCTCATGGCTATTTTCATAAAAAATGGGGGTTGTGTGGCCATTTATCATCGACTAGAGGCTCATAAACCTCACCCCACATATGTTTCCTTGCCATAGATTACATTCTTGGATTTCTGGTGGAAACCATTTCTTGGTTAAAAACTCGTACGTGTTAGCCTTCGGTATTATTGAAAATGGTCATTCATGGCTATTTTCGGCAAAATGGGGGTTGTGTGGCCATTGATCGTCGACCAGAGGCTCATACACCTCACCCCACATATGTTTCCTTGTCGTAGATCACATTCTTGGATTTCTGGTGGAGACCATTTCTTGGTCAAAAATCCGTAGGTGTTAGCCTTCGATATTATTGAAAATGGTCATTCATGGCTATTTTCGGCAAAATAGGGGTTGTGTGGCCATTGATCGTCGACCAGAGGCTCATACACCTCACCCCACATATGTTTCCTTGTCGTAGATCACATTCTTGGATTTTTGGTGGAAACCATTTCTTGGTTAAAAACTCGTACGTGTTAGCCTTCTGTATTATTGAAAATGGTCATTCATGGCTATTTTTGGCAAAATGGGGGTTGTGTGGCCATTGATCATCGACCAGAGGCTCGTACACCTCACCCCACATATGTTTCCTTGCCATAGATTACATTCTTGGATTTCTGGTGGAAACCATTTCTTGGTTAAAAACTCGTACGTGTTAGCCTTCTGTATTATTGAAAATGGTCATTCATGGCTATTTTTGGCAAAATGGGGGTTGTGTGGCCATTGATCATCGACCAGAGGCTCGTACACCTCACCCCACATATGTTTCCTTGCCATAGATCACATTCTTGGATTTCTGGTGGAGACCATTTCTTGGTCAAAAATCCGTACGTGTTAGCCTTTGGTATTTTTGAAAATGATCATTCATGGCTATTTTCGACAAAAATGGGGGTTGGGTGGCCATTGATCATCGACTAGAGGCTCATACACCTCACCCCACATATGTTTCCTTGACATAGATCACATTCTTGGATTTCTGGTGGAGACCATTTCTTGGTCAAAAATCCGTAGGTGTTAGCCTTCGGTATTATTGAAAATGGTCATTCATGGCTATTTTCGACAAAAATGGGGGTTGTGTGGCCATTGATCATCGACCAGACGCTCATACACCTCACCCCACATATGTTTCCTTGCCATAGATCACATTCTTGGATTTCTGGTGGAGACCATTTCTTGGTCTAAAATCCGTAGGTGTTAGCCTCTAGTATTATTGAAATTGGTCGCTCATGGCTATTTTCAAGGTCGCTCATGGCTATTTTCATAAAAAATGGAGCTTGTGTGGCCATTTATCATCGACTAGAGGCTCATAAACCTCACCCCACATATGTTTCCTTGCCATAGATTACATTCTTGGATTTCTGGTGGAGACCATTTCTTGGTTAAAAACTCGTACGTGTTAGCCTTCGGTATTATTGAAAATGGTCATTCATGGCTATTTTCGGCAAAATGGGGGTTGTGTGGCCATTGATCGTCGACCAGAGGCTCATACACCTCACCCCACATATGTTTCCTTGCCATAGATCATATTCTTGGATTTCTGGTGGAGACCATTTCTTGGTCAAAAATCCGTAGGTGTTAGCCTTCGGTATTATTGTAAATGGTCATTCATGGCTATTTTCGACAAAAATGGGGGTTGTGTGGCCATTGATCATCGACCAGAGGCTCATACACCTCACTACACATATGTTTCCTTGCCATAGATCACATTCTTGGATTTATGGTGGAGACCATTTCTTGGTCAAAAATCCGTAGGTGTTAGCCTTCAATGTCATTGAAAATGGTCGTTCATGGCTATTTTCGACAAAAATTAGGGTTGTGTGGCCATTGATCGTCGACCAGAGGCTCATACACCTCACCCCACATATGTTTCCTTGCCATAGATCACATTCTTGGATTTCTGGTGGAGACCATTTCTTGGTCAAAAATCCGTAGGTGTTAGCCTTCGGTATTATTGAAAATGGTCGTTCATGGCTATTTTCGACAAAAATGGGGGTTGTGTGGCCATTGATCATCGACCAGACGCTCATACACCTCACCCCACATATGTTTCCTTGCCATAGATCACATTCTTGGATTTCTGGTGGAGACCATTTCTTGGTTAAAAACTCGTACGTGTTAGCCTTCGGTATTATTGAAAATGGTCATTCATGGCTATTTTCGGCAAAATGGGGGTTGTGTGGCCATTGATCATCGACCAGAGGCTCGTACACCTCACCCCACATATGTTTCCTTGCCATAGATCACATTCTTGGATTTCTGGTGGAGACCATTTCTTGGTTAAAAATCCGTACGTGTTAGCCTTTGGTATTTTTGAAAATGGTCATTCATGGCTATTTTCGACAAAAATGGGGGTTGTGTGGCCATTGATCATCGACTAGAGGCTCATACACCTCACCCCACATATGTTTCCTTGCCATAGATCACATTCTTGGATTTCTGGTGGAGACCATTTCTTGGTAAAAAATCCGTAGGTGTTAGCCTTCGGTATTATTGAAAATGGTCGTTCATGGCTATTTTCGACAAAAATGGGGGTTGTGTGGCCATTGATCATCGACCAGACGCTCATACACCTCACCCCACATATGTTTCCTTGCCATAGATCACATTCTTGGATTTCTGGTGGAGACCATTTCTTGGTCAAAAATCCGTAGGTGTTAGCCTTCGGTATTTTTGTAAATGGTCATTCATGGCTATTTTCGACAAAAATGGGGGTTGTGTGGCCATTGATCATCGACCAGAGGCTCATACACCTCACCCCACATATGTTTCCTTGCCATAGATCACATTCTTGGATTTCTGGTGGAGACCATTTCTTGGTCAAAAATCCGTAGGTCTTAGCCTCTAATATTATTGAAAATGGTCGCTCATGGCTATTTTCAAGGTCGCTCATGGCTATTTTCATAAAAAATGGGGGTTGTGTGGCCATTTATCATCGACTAGAGGCTCATAAACCTCACCCCACATATGTTTCCTTGCCATAGATTACATTCTTGGATTTCTGGTGGAAACCATTTCTTGGTTAAAAACTCGTACGTGTTAGCCTTCGGTATAATTGAAAATGGTCATTCATGGCTATTTTCGGCAAAATGGGGGTTGTGTGGCCATTGATCGTCGACCAGAGGCTCATACACCTCACCCCACATATGTTTCCTTGTCGTAGATCACATTCTTGGATTTCTGGTGGAGACCATTTCTTGGTCAAAAATCCGTAGGTGTTAGCCTTCGATATTATTGAAAATGGTCGTTCATGGCTATTTTCGACAAAAATGGGGGTTGTGTGGCCATTGATCATCGACCAGAGGCTCATACACCTCACCCCACATATGTTTCCTTGCCATAGATCACATTCTTGGATTTTTGGTGGAGACCATTTCTTGGTCAAAAATCCGTAGGTGTTAGCCTTCGGTATTATTGTAAATGGTCATTCATGGCTATTTTCGACAAAAATGGGGGTTGTGTGGCCATTGATCATCGACCAGAGGCTCATACACCTCACCCCACATATGTTTCCTTGCCATAGATCACATTCTTGGATTTCTGGTGGAGACCATTTCTTGGTCAAAAATCCGTAGGTCTTAGCCTCTAATATTATTGAAAATGGTCGCTCATGGCTATTTTCATAAAAAAATGGGGGTTGTGTGGCCATTTATCATCGACTAGAGGCTCATAAATCTCACCCCACATATGTTTCCTTGCCATAGATCACATTCTTGGATTTTTGGTGGAGACCATTTCTTGGTCAAAAACTCGTACGTGTTAGCCTTCGGTATTATTGAAAATGGTCGTTCATGGCTATTTTCGGCAAAATGGGGGTTCTGTGGCCATTGATCATCGACCAGAGGCTCGTACACCTCACCCCACATATGTTTCCTTGCCATAGATCACATTCTTGGATTTCTGGTGGAGACCATTTCTTGGGCAAAAATCCGAATGTGTTAGCCTTAGGTATTTTTGAAAATGGTCATTCATGGCTATTTTCGACAAAAATGGGGGTTGTGTGGCCATTGATCTTCGACCAGAGGCTCATACACCTCACTACACATATGTTTCCTTGCCATAGATCACATTCTTGGATTTATGGTGGAGACCATTTCTTGGTCAAAAATCCGTAGGTGTTAGCCTTCAGTGTCATTGAAAATGGTCGTTCATGGCTATTTTGGACAAAAATTAGGGTTGTGTGGCCATTGATCGTCGACCAGAGGCTCATACACCTCACCCCACATATGTTTCCTTGCCATAGATCACATTCTTGGATTTCTGGTGGAGACCATTTCTTGGTCAAAAATCCGTAGGTGTTAGCCTTAGGTATTATTGAAAATGGTCGTTCATGGCTATTTTCGACAAAAATGGGTGTTGTGTGGCCATTGATCATCGACCAGACGCTCATACACCTCACCCCACATATGTTTCCTTGCCATAGATCACATTCTTGGATTTCTGGTGGAGACCATTTCTTGGTCTAAAATCCGTAGGTGTTAGCCTCTAGTATTATTGAAAATGGTCGCTCATGGCTATTTTCAAGGTCGCTCATGGCTATTTTCATAAAAATGGGGGTTGTGTGGCCATTTATCATAGACTAGAGGCTCATAAACCTCACCCCACATATGTTTCATTGCCATAGATCACATTCTTGGATTTCTGGTGGAGACCATTTCTTGGTTAAAAACTCGTACGTGTTAGCCTTCGGTTTTATTGAAAATGGTCGTTCATGGCTATTTTCGGCAAAATGGGGGTTGTGTGGCCATTGATCATCGACCAGAGGCTCGTACACCTCACCCCACATATGTTTCCTTGCCATAGATCACATTCTTGGATTTCTGGTGGAGACCATTTCTTGGTCAAAAATCCGTACGTGTTGGCCTTTGGTATTTTTGAAAATGGTCATTCATGGCTATTTTCGACAAAAATGGGGGTTGTGTGGCCATTGATCTTCGACCAGAGGCTCATACACCTCACTACACATATGTTTCCTTGCCATAGATCACATTCTTGGATTTATGGTGGAGACCATTTCTTGGTCAAAAATCCGTAGGTGTAAGCCTTCAGTGTCATTGAAAATGGTCGTTCATGGCTATTTTCGACAAAAAATAGGGTTGTGTGGCCATTGATCGTCGACCAGAGGCTCATACACCTCACCCCACATATGTTTCTTTGCCATAAATCACATTCTTGGATTATTGGTGGAGACCATTTCTTGGTCAAAAATCCGTAGGTGTTAGCCTTCGGTATTATTGAAAATGGTCGTTCATGGCTATTTTCGACAAAAATGGGGGTTGTGTGTCCATTGATCATCGACCAGACGCTCATACACCTCACCCCACATATGTTTCCTTGCCATATATCACATTCTTGGATTTCTGGTGGAGACCATTTCTTGGTCTAAAATCCGTAGGTGTTAGCCTCTAGTATTATTGAAAATGGTCGCTATGGCTATTTTCAAGGTCGCTCATGGCTATTTTCATAAAAAATGGGGGTTGTGTGGCCATTTATCATCGACTAGAGGCTCATAAACCTCACCCCACATATGTTTCCTTGCCATTGATTACATTCTTGGATTTCTGGTGGAAGCCATTTCTTGGTTAAAAACTCGTACGTGTTAGCCTTCGGTATTATTGAAAATGGTCATTCATGGCTATTTTCGGCAAAATGGGGGTTGTGTGGCCATTGATCGTCGACCAGAGGCTCATACACCTCACCCCACATATGTTTCCTTGTCGTAGATCACATTCTTGGATTTCTGGTGGAGACCATTTCTTGGTCTAAAATCCGTAGGTGTTAGCCTCTAGTATTATTGAAAATGGTCGCTCATGGCTATTTTCAAGGTCGCTCATGGCTATTTTCATAAAAAATGGGGGTTGTGTGGCCATTTATCATCGACTAGAGGCTCATAAACCTCACCCCACATATGTTTCCTTGCCATAGATTACATTCTTGGATTTCTGGTGGAAGCCATTTCTTGGTTAAAAACTCGTACGTGTTAGCCTTCGGTATTATTGAAAATGGTCATTCATGGCTATTTTCGGCAAAATGGGGGTTGTGTGGCCATTGATCGTCGACCAGAGGCTCATACACCTCACCCCACAAATGTTTCCTTGTCGTAGATCACATTCTTGGATTTCTGGTGGAGACCATTTCTTGGTCAAAAATCCGTAGGTGTTAGCCTTCGATATTATTGAAAATGGTCGTTCATGGCTATTTTCGACAAAAATGGGGGTTGTGTGGCCATTGATCATCGACCAGAGGCTCATACACCTCACCCCACATATGTTTCCTTGCCATAGATCACATTCTTGGATTTCTGGTGGAGACCATTTCTTGGTCAAAAATCCGTAGGTGTTAGCCTTCGGTATTATTGTAAATGGTCATTCATGGCTATTTTCGACAAAAATGGGGGTTGTGTGGCCATTCATCATCGACCAGACGCTCATACACCTCACCCCACATATGTTTCCTTGCCATAGATCACATTCTTGGATTTCTGGTGGAGACCATTTCTTGGTCTAAAATCCGTAGGTGTTAGCCTCTAATATTATTGAAAATGGTCGCTCATGGCTATTTTCATAAAAAAATGGGGGTTGTGTGGCCATTTATCATTGACTAGAGGCTCATAAATCTCACCCCACATATGTTTCCTTGCCATAGATCACATTCTTGGATTTTTGGTGGAGACCATTTCTTGGTCAAAAACTCGTACGTGTTAGCCTTCGGTATTATTGAAAATGGTCGTTCATGGCTATTTTCGGCAAAATGGGGGTTGTGTGGCCATTGATCATCGACCAGAGGCTCGTACACCTCACCCCACATATGTTTCCTTGCCATAGATTACATTCTTGGATTTCTGGTGGAAACCATTTCTTGGTTAAAAACTCGTACGTGTTAGCCTTCGGTATTATTGAAAATGGTCATTCATGGCTATTTTCGGCAAAATGGGGGTTGTGTGGCCATTGATCGTCGACCAGAGGCTCATACACCTCACCCCACATATGTTTCCTTGTCGTTGATCACATTCTTGGATTTCTGGTGGAGACCATTTCTTGGTCAAAAATCCGTAGGTGTTAGCCTTCGATATTTTTGAAAATGGTCGTTCATGGCCATTTTCGACAAAAATGGGGGCTGTGTGGCCATTGATCATCGACCAGAGGCTCATACACCTCACCCCACATATGTTTCCTTGCCATAGATCACATTCTTAGATTTCTGGTGGAGACCATTTCTTGGTCAAAAATCCGTAGGTCTTAGCCTCTAATATTATTGAAAATGGTCGCTCATGGCTATTTTCATAAAAAATGGGGGTTGTGTGGCCATTTATCATTGACTAGAGGCTCATAAATCTCACCCCTCATATGTTTCCTTGCCATAGATCACATTCTTGGATTTTTGGTGGAGACCATTTCTTGGTCAAAAACTCGTACGTGTTAGCCTTCGGTATTATTAAAAATGGTCATTCATGGCTATTTTCGGCAAAATGGGGGTTCTGTGGCCATTGATCATCGACCAGAGGCTCGTACACCTCACCCCACATATGTTTCCTTGCCATAGATCACATTCTTGGATTTCTGGTGGAGACCATTTCTTGGGCAAAAATCCGAATGTGTTAGCCTTTGGTATTTTTGAAAATGGTCATTCATGGCTATTTTCGACAAAAATGGGGGTTGTGTGGCCATTGATCTTCGACCAGAGGCTCATACACCTCACTACACATATGTTTCCTTGCCATAGATCACATTCTTGGATTTATGGTGGAGACCATTTTTTGGTCAAAAATCCGTAGGTGTTAGCCTTCAGTGTCATTGAAAATGGTCGTTCATGGCTATTTTCGACAAAAAATTAGGGTTGTGTGGCCATTGATCGTCGACCAGAGGCTCATACACCTCACCCCACATATGTTTCCTTGCAATAGATCATATTCTTGGATTTCTGGTGGAGACCATTTCTTGGTCAAAAATCCGTAGGTGTTAGCCTTCGGTATTATTGAAAATGGTCGTTCATGGCTATTTTCGACAAAAATGGGGGTTGTGTGGCCATTGATCATCGACCAGACGCTCATACACCTCACCCCACATATGTTTCCTTGCCATAGATCACATTCTTGGATTTCTGGTGGAGACCATTTCTTGGTCTAAAATCCGTAGGTGTTAGCCTCTAGTATTATTGAAAATGGTCGCTCATGGCTATTTTCAAGGTCGCTCATGGCTATTTTCATAAAAAATGGGGGTTGTGTGGCCATTTATCATCGACTAGAGGCTCATAAACCTCACCCCACATATGTTTCCTTGCCATAGATCACATTCTTGGATTTCTAGTGGAGACCATTTCTTGGTTAAAAACTCGTACGTGTTAGCCTTCGGTATTATTGAAAATGGTCGTTCATGGCTATTTTCGGCAAAATGGGGGTTGTGTGGCCATTGATCATCGACCAGAGGCTCATAAACCTCACCCCACATATGTTTCCTTGCCATAGATCACATTCTTGGATTTCTGGTGGAGACCATTTCTTGGTCAAAAATCCGTACGTGTTAGCCTTTGGTATTTTTGAAAATGGTCATTCATGGCTATTTTCGACAAAAATGGGGGTTGTGTGGCCATTGATCTTCGACCAGAGGCTCATACACCTCACTACACATATGTTTCCTTGCCATAGATCACATTCTTGGATTTATGGTGGAGACCATTTCTTGGTCAAAAATCCGTAGGTGTTAGCCTTCAGTGTCATTGAAAATGGTCGTTCATGGCTATTTTCGACAAAAATTAGGGTTGTGTGGCCATTGATCGTCGACCAGAGGCTCATACACCTCACCCCACATATGTTTCCTTGCCATAGATCACATTCTTGGATTTCTAGTGGAGACCATTTCTTGGTCAAAAATCCGTAGGTGTTAGCCTTCGGTATTATTGAAAATGGTCATTCATGGCTATTTTCGACAAAAATGGGGGTTGTGTGGCCATTGATCATCGACCAGACGCTCATACACCTCACCCCACATATGTTTCCTTGCCATAGATCACATTCTTGGATTTCTGGTGGAGACCATTTCTTGGTCTAAAATCCGTAGGTGTTAGCCTCTAGTATTATTGAAAATGGTCGCTCATGGCTATTTTCAAGGTCGCTCATGGCTATTTTCATAAAAAATGGGGGTTGTGTGGCCATTTATCATCGACTAGAGGCTCATAAACCTCACCCCACATATGTTTCCTTGCCATAGATTACATTCTTGGATTTCTGGTGGAAACCATTTCTTGGTTAAAAACTCGTACGTGTTAGCCTTCGGTATTATTGAATGTGGTCATTCATGGCTATTTTTCGGCAAAATGGGGGTTGTGTGGCCATTGATCGTCGACCAGAGGCTCATACACCTCACCCCACATATGTTTCCTTGTCGTAGATCACATTCTTGGATTTCTGGTGGAGACCATTTCTTGGTCAAAAATCCGTAGGTGTTAGCCTTCGATATTATTGAAAATGGTCGTTCATGGCTATTTTCGACAAAAATGGGGGTTGTGTGGCCATTGATCATCGACCAAAGGCTCATACACCTCACCCCACATATGTTTCCTTGCCATAGATCACATTCTTGGATTTCTGGTGGAGACCATTTCTTGGTAAAAAATCCGTAGGTGTTAGCCTTCGGTATTATTGTAAATTGTCATTCATGGCTATTTTCGACAAAAATGGGGGTTGTGTGGCCATTGATCATCGACCAGAGGCTCATACACCTCACCCCACATATGTTTCCTTGCCATAGATCACATTCTTGGATTTATGGTGGAGACCATTTCTTGGTCAAAAATCCGTAGGTGTTAGCCTTCAGTGTCATTGAAAATGGTCGTTCATGGCTATTTTCGACAAAAATTAGGGTTGTGTGGCCATTGATCGTCGACCAGAGGCTCATACACCTCACCCCACATATGTTTCCTTGCCATAGATCACATTCTTGGATTTCTGGTGGAGACCATTTCTTGGTCAAAAATCCGTAGGTGTTAGCCTTCGGTATTATTGTAAATGGTCATTCATGGCTATTTTCGACAAAAATGGGGGTTGTGTGGCCATTGATCATCGACCAGAGGCTCATACACCTCACCCCACATATGTTTCCTTGCCATAGGTCACATTCTTGGATTTTTGGTGGAGACCATTTCTTGGTCAAAAACTCGTACGTGTTAGCCTTCGGTATTATTGAAAATGGTCGTTCATGGCTATTTTCGGCAAAATGGGGGTTCTGTGGCCATTGATCATCGACCAGAGGCTCGTACACCTCACCCCACATATGTTTCCTTTCCATAGATCACATTTTTGGATTTCTGGTGGAGACCATTTCTTGGTCAAAAATCCGTAGGTGTTAGCCTTCGGTATTATTGTAAATGGTCATTCATGGCTATTTTCGACAAAAATGGGGGTTGTGTGGCCATTGATCATCGACCAGACGCTCATACACCTCACCCCACATATGTTTCCTTGCCATAGATCACATTCTTGGATTTCTGGTGGAGACCATTTCTTGGTCAAAAATTCGTAGGTGTTAGCCTTCGGTATTATTGAAAATGGTCGTTCATGGCTATTTTCGACAAAAATGGGGGTTGTGTGGCCATTGATCATCGACCAGAGGCTCATACACCTCACCCCACATATGTTTCCTTGCCATAGATCACATTCTTGGATTTCTGGTGGAGACCATTTCTTGGTCAAAAATCCGTAGGTGTTAGCCTTCGGTATTATTGAAAATGGTCGTCATGGCTATTTTCGACAAAAATGGGGGTTGTGAGGCCATTGATCATCGACCAGATGCTCATACACCTCACCCCACATATGTTTCCTTGTCATAGATCACATTCTTGGATTCCTGGTGGAGACCATTTCTTGGTCTAAAATCCATTGGTGTTAGCCTCTAGTATTATTGAAAATGGTCGCTCATGGCTATTTTCAAGGTCGCTCATGGCTATTTTCATAAAAAATGGGGGTTGTGTGGCCATTTATCATCGACTAGAGGCTCATAAACCTCGCCCCACATATGTTTCCTTGCCATAGATCACATTCTTGGATTTCTGGTGGAGACCATTTCTTGGTTAAAAACTCGTACGTGTTAGCCTTCGGTATTATTGAAAATGGTCGTTCATGGCTATTTTCGGCAAAATGGGGGTTGTGTGACCATTCATTATCGACCAGAGGCTCGTACACCTCACCCCACATATGTTTCCTTGCCATAGATCACATTCTTGGATTTCTGGTGGAGACCATTTCTTGGTCAAAAATCCGTACGTGTTAGCCTTTGGTATTTTTGAAAATGGTCATTCATGGCTATTCTCGACAAAAATGGGGGTTGTGTGGCCATAGATCTTCGACCAGAGGCTCATACACCTCACTACACATATGTTTCCTTGCCATAGATCACATTCTTGGATTTATGGTGGAGACCATTTCTTGGTCAAAAATCCGTAGGTGTTAGCCTTCAGTGTCATTGAAAATGGTCGTTCATGGCTATTTTCGACAAAAATTAGGGTTGTGTGGCCATTGATCGTCGACCAGAGGCTCATACACCTCACCCCACATATGTTTCCTTGCCATAGATCACATTCTTGGATTTCTGGTGGAGACCATTTCTTGGTCAAAAATCCGTAGGTGTTAGCCTTCGGTATTATTGAAAATGGTCGTTCATGGCTATTTTCGACAAAAATGGGGGTTGTGTGGCCATTGATCATCGACCAGACGCTCATACACCTCACCCCACATATGTTTCCTTGCCATAGATCACATTCTTGGATTTCTGGTGGAGACCATTTCTTGTTCTAAAATCCGTAGGTGTTAGCCTCTAGTATTATTGAAAATGGTCGCTCATGGCTATTTTCAAGGTCGCTCATGGCTATTTTCATAAAAAATGGGGGTTGTGTGGCCATTTATCATCGACTAGAGGCTCATAAACCTCACCCCACATATGTTTCCTTGCCATAGATTACATTCTTGGATTTCTGGTGGAAACCATTTCTTGGTTAAAAACTCGTACGTGTTAGCCTTCGGTATTATTGAAAATGGTCATTCATGGCTATTTTCGGCAAAATGGGGGTTGTGTGGCCATTGATCATCAACCAGAGGCTCGTACACCTCACCCCACATATGTTTCCTTGCCATAGATCACATTCTTGGATTTCTGGTGGAGACCATTTCTTGGTTAAAAATCCGTACGTGTTAGCCTTTGGTATTTTTGAAAATGGTCATTCATGGCTATTTTCGACAAAAATGGGGGTTGTGTGGCCATTGATCATCGACTAGAGGCTCATACACCTCACCCCACATATGTTTCCTTGCCATAGATCACATTCTTGGATTTCTGGTGCAGACATTTCTTGGTCAAAAATCCGTAGGTGTTAGCCTTCGGTATTATTGAAAATGGTCGTTCATGGCTATTTTCGACAAAAATGGGGGTTGTGTGGCCATTGATCATCGACCAGACGCTCATACACCTCACCCCACATATGTTTCCTTGCCATAGATCACATTCTTGGATTTCTGGTGGAGACCATTTCTTGGTCTAAAATCCGTAGGTGTTAGCCTCTAGTATTATTGAAAATGGTCGCTCATGGCTATTTTCAAGGTCGCTCATGGCTATTTTCATAAAAAATGGGGGTTGTGTGGCCATTTATCATCGACTAGAGGCTCATAAACCTCACCCAACATATGTTTCCTTGCCATAGATTACATTCTTGGATTTCTGGTGGAAACCATTTCTTGGTTAAAAACTCGTACGTGTTAGCCTTCGGTATTATTGAAAATGGTCATTCATGGCTATTTTCGGCAAAATGGGGGTTGTGTGGCCATTAATCATCGACCAGAGGCTCATACACCTCACCCCACATATGTTTCCTTGCCATAGATCACATTCTTGGATTTCTGGTGGAGACCATTTCTTGGTCAAAAATCTGTAGGTGTTAGCCTTCGGTATTATTGAAAATGGTCGTTCATGGCTATTTTCGACAAAAATGGGGGTTGTGTGGCCATTGATCATCGACTAGAGGCTCATACACCTCACCCCACATATGTTTCCTTGCCATAGGTCACATTCTTGGATTTCTGGTGGAGACCATTTCTTGGTCAAAAATCCATAGGTGTTAGCCTTCGGTATTATTGAAAATGGTCGTTCATGGCTATTTTCGACAAAAATGGGGGTGTGTGGCCATTGATCATCGACCAGATGCTCATACACCTCACCCCACATATGTTTCCTTGCCATAGATCACATTCTTGGATTTCTGGTGGAGACCATTTCTTGGTCTAAAATCCGTAGGTCTTAGCCTCTAGTATTATTGAAAATGGTCGCTCATGGCTATTTTCATAAAAAATGGGGGTTGTGTGGCCATTTATCATCACCTAGAGGCTCATAAACCTCACCCCACATATGTTTCCTTGCCATAGATCACATTCTTGGATTTCTGGTGGAGACCATTTCTTGGTTAAAAACTCGTACGTGTTAGCCTTCGGTATTATTGAAAATGGTCGTTCATGGCTATTTTCGGCAAAATGGGGGTTGTGTGGCCATTGATCATCGACCAGAGGATCATACACCTCACCCCACATATGTTTCCTTGCCATAGATCACATTCTTGGATTCCTGGTGGAGACCATTTCATGGTCAAAAATCCATACGTGTTAGCCTTTGGTATTTTTGAAAATGGTCATTCATGGCTATTTTCGACAAAAATGGGGGTTGTGCGGCCATTGATCATCGACTAGAGGCTCATACACCTCACCCCACATATGTTTCCTTGCCATAGATCACATTCTTGGATTTCTGGTGGAGACCATTTCTTGGTCAAAAATCCGTAGGTGTTAGCCTTCGGTATTATTGAAAATGGTCGTTCATGGCTATTTTCGACAAAAATGGGGGTTGTGTGGCCATTGATCATCGACCAGACGCTCATACACCTCACCCCACATTTGTTTCCTTGCCATAGATCACATTCTTGGATTTCTAGTGGAGACCATTTCTTGGTCTAAAATCCGTAGGTGTTAGCCTCTAGTATTATTGAAAATGGTCGCTCATGGCTATTTTCAAGGTCGCTCATGGCTATTTTCATAAAAATGGGGGTTGTGTGGCCATTTATCATCGACTAGAGGCTCATAAACCTCACCCCACATATGTTTCCTTGCCATAGATTACATTCTTGGATTTCTGGTGGAAACCATTTCTTGGTTAAAAACGCGTACGTGTTAGCCTTCGGTATTATTCAAAATGGTCATTCATGGCTATTTTCGGCAAAATGGGGGTGTTGTGGCCATTGATCGTCGACCAGAGGCTCATACACCTCACCCCACATATGTTTCCTTGTCGTAGATCACATTCTTGGATTTCTGGTGGAGACCATTTCTTGGTCAAAAAACCGTAGGTGTTAGCCTTCGATATTATTGAAAATGGTCGTTCATGGCTATTTTCGACAAAAATGGGGGTTGTGTGGCCATTGATCATCGACCAGAGGCTCATACACCTCACCCCACATATGTTTCCTTGCCATAGATCACATTCTTGGATTTCTGGTGGAGACCATTTCTTGGTCAAAAACTCGTACGTGTTAGCCTTCGGTATTATTGAAAATGGTCGTTCATGGCTATTTTCGGCAAAATGGGGGTTCTGTGGCCATTGATCATCGACCAGAGGCTCGTACACCTCACCCCACATATGTTTCCTTGCCATAGATCACATTCTTGTATTTCTGGTGGAGACCATTTCTTGGTCAAAAATCCGTAGGTGTTAGCCTTCGGTATTATTGAAAATGGTCGTTCATGGCTATTTTCGGCAAAATGGGGGTTCTGTGGCCATTGATCATCGACCAGAGGCTCGTACACCTCACCCCACATATGTTTCCTTGCCATAGATCACATTCTTGGATTTCTGGTGGAGACCATTTCTTGGTCAAAAATCCGTAGGTGTTAGCCTTCGGTATTATTGAAAATGGTCGTTCATGGCTATTTTCGACAAAAATGGGGGTTGTGTGGCCATTGATCATCGACCAGAGGCTCATACACCTCACCCCACATATGTTTCCTCGCCATAGATCACATTCTTGGATTTCTGGTGGAGACCATTTCTTGGTCAAAAATCCGTAGGTCTTAGCCTCTAATATTATTGAAAATGGTCGCTCATGGCTATTTTCGGCAAAATGGGGGTTCTGTGGCCATTGATCGTCGACTAGAGGCTCATACACCTCACCCCACATATGTTTCCTTGTCGTAGATCACATTCTTGGATTTCTGGTGGAGACCATTTCTTGGTCAAAAATCCGTAGGTGTTAGCCTTCGATATTATTGAAAATGGTCGTTCATGGCTATTTTCGACAAAAATGGGGGTTGTGTGGCCATTGATCATCGACCAGAGGCTCATACACCTCACCCCACATATGTTTCCTTGCCATAGATCACATTCTTGGATTTCTGGTGGAGACCATTTCTTGGTCAAAAATCTGTAGGTGTTAGCCTTCGGTATTATTGAAAATGGTCGTTCATGGCTATTTTCGACAAAAATGGGGATTGTGTGGCCATTGATCATCGACCAGACGCTCATACACCTCACCCCACATATGTTTCCATGCCATAGATCACATTCTTGGATTTCTGGTGGAGACCATTTCTTGGTCTAAAATCCGTAGGTGTTAGCCTCTAGTATTATTGAAAATGGTCGCTCATGGCTATTTTCAAGGTCGCTCATGGCTATTTTCATAAACAATGGGGGTTGTGTGGCCATTTTCATCGACTAGAGGTTCATAAACCTCACCCCACATATGTTTCCTTGCCATAGATCACATTCTTGGATTTCTGGTGGAGACCATTTCTTGGTCAAAAATCCGTACGTGTTAGCCTTTGGTATTTTTGAAAATGGTCGTTCATGGCTTGGTCGATGATCAATGGCCACACAACCCCCATTTTTTTTGAAAATAGCCATGAGCGACCATTTTCAATAATACTAGAGGCTAAGACCTACGGATTTTTGACCAAGAAATGGTCTCCACCAGAAATCCAAGAATGTGATCTATGGCAAGGAAACATATGTGGGGTGAGGTGTATGAGCCTCTCGTCGATGATCAATGGCCACACAACCCCCATTTTTGTCGAAAATAGCCATGAATGACCATTTACAATAATACCGAAGGCTAACACCTACGGATTTTTGACCAAGAAATGGTCTCCACCAGAAATCCAAGAATGTGATCTAGGGCAAGGAAACATATGTGGGGTGAGGTGTATGAGCCTATGGTCGATGATCAATGGCCACACAACCCCCATTTTTGTCGAAAATAGCCATGAACGACCATTTTCAATAATATCGAAGGCTAACACCTACGGATTTTTGACCAAGAAATGGTCTCCACCAGAAATCCAAGAATGTGATCTACGACAAGGAAACATATGTGGGGTGAGGTGTATGAGCCTCTGGTCGACGATCAATGGCCACACAACCCCCATTTTGCCGAAAATAGCCATGAATTACCATTTTCAATAATACCGAAGGCTAACACGTACGAGTTTTTAACCAAGAAATGGTTTCCACCAGAAATCCAAGAATGTAATCTATGGCAAGGAAACATATGTGGGGTGAGGTTTATGAGCCTCTAGTTGATGATAAATGGCCACACAACCCCCATTTTTATGAAAATAGCCATGAGCAACCTTGAAAATAGCCATGAGCGACCATTTTCAATAATACTAGAGGCTAACACCTACGGATTTTAGACCAAGAAATGGTCTCCACCAGAAATCCAAGAATGTGATCTATGGCAAGGAAACATATGTGGGGTGAGGTGTATGAGCGTCTGGTCGATGATCAATGGCCACACAACCCCCATTTTTGTCGAAAATAGCCATGAACGACCATTTTCAATAATACCGAAGGCTAACACCTACGGATTTTTGACCAAGAAATGGTCTCCACCAGAAATCCAAGAATGTGATCTATGGCAAGGAAACATATGTGGGGTGAGATTTATGAGCCTCTAGTCGATGATAAATGGCCACACAACCCCCATTTTTTTATGAAAATAGCCATGAGCGACCATTTTCAATAATATTAGAGGCTAAGACCTACGGATTTTTGACCAAGAAATGGTCTCCACCAGAAATCCAAGAATGTGATCTATGGCAAGGAAACATATGTGGGGTGAGGTGTATGAGCCTCTGGTCGATGATCAATGGCCACACAACCCCCATTTTTGTCGAAAATAGCCATGAACGACCATTTTCAATAATATCGAAGGCTAACACCTACGGATTTTTGACCAAGAAATGGTCTCCACCAGAAATCCAAGAATGTGATCTATGGCAAGGAAACATATATGGGGTGAGGTGTACGAGCCTCTGGTCGATGATCAATGGCCACACAACCCCCAATTTTTATGAAAATAGCCATGAGAGACCATTTTCAATAATACTAGAGGCTAAGACCTACGGATTTTTGACCAAGAAATGGTCTCCACCAGAAATCCAAGAATGTGATCTATGGCAAGGAAACATATGTGGGGTGAGGTGTATGAGCCTCTGGTCGATGATCAATGGCCACACAACCCCCATTTTTGTCGAAAATAGCCATGAATGACCATTTACAATAATACCGAAGGCTAACACCTACGGATTTTTGACCAAGAAATGGTCTCCACCAGAAATCCAAGAATGTGATCTATGGCAAGGAAACATATGTGGGGTGAGGTGTATGAGCCTCTAGTCGATGATCAATGGCCACACAACCCCCATTTTTGTCGAAAATAGCCATGAATGACCATTTTCAAAAATACCAAAGGCTAACACGTACGGATTTTTGACCAAGAAATGGTCTCCACCAGAAATCCAAGAATGTGATCTATGGCAAGGAAACATATGTGGGGTGAGGTGTATGAGCCTCTAGTCGATGATCAATGGCCACACAACCCCCATTTTTGTCGAAAATAGCCATGAATGACCATTTTCAAAAATACCAAAGGCTAACACGTACGGATTTTTGACCAAGAAATGGTCTCCACCAGAAATCCAAGAATGTGATCTATGGCAAGGAAACATATGTGGGGTGAGGTGTATGAGCCTCTGGTCGATGATCAATTGCCACACAACCCCCATTTTGTCGAAAATAGCCATGAACGACCATTTTCAATAATACCGAAGGCTAACACCTACGGATTTTTGACCAAGAAATGGTCTCCACCAGAAATACAAGAATGTGATCTACGACAAGGAAACATATGTGGGGTGAGGTGTATGAGCCTCTGATCGACGATCAATGGCCACACAACCCCCATTTTGCCGAAAATAGCCATGAATGACCATTTTCAATAATACCGAAGGCTAACACGTACGATTTTTTAACCAAGAAATGGTTTCCACCAGAAATCCAAGAATGTAATCTATGGCAAGGAAACATATGTGGGGTGAGGTCTATGAGCCTCTAGTCGATGATAAATGGCCACACAACCCCCATTTTTTATGAAAATAGCCATGAGCGACCTTGAAAATTGCCATGAGCGACCATTTTCAATAATACTAGAGGCTAACACCTACGGATTTTAGACCAAGAAATGGTCTGTTGGGGACCTTCGGCATCCAAAGGTCCTCAAAAACAGGATTTAACAGTACTTCTGGAAGTTTAATGTGTGAGCAGGTACCTTCGAACTCAAGTCGTTATCACGCCAGGAGAAGACCAGGATAATACGAAGGTCTTGACACAACGCCGAAGATGTCAGCAGGAAAGCTTCGGCGTGGTTGCAGAAAATGAAACCGACCTAAAGATGAAAAGGCTATTCAGACCTCGATAGATTACTATAGAATCATTATCAAATGTAAAGGGCATGAATGTAATTTTGTATGGACTGTGCCCCGTGCCTATAAATAGGTGAACAGTACCCCCGTACTGGGCTGGCTGACTTGGCATTCACTTTTGGCGTCACGCTTGTACTGTCACCTCCTTCCGATTGAAGGTACACTTGTAATTCAACAATGTTTTTTGTTCTTGTCCAATAATAATATATGATTGTTTATGTTGTCTTCAATATTCTTTATATTTCATTCCTCGCTATTATTTAATGAATGTATGAAGGTATGTCCTTCATAACCTTCGTCCGCAAGCCATTACATCCTAAGGGAAATAATGCTTCGGAGGACGAAGGACTTTAACGATTAACGTTTTCTATGTTGCCTTGTTCTTAACTCATAGCGCTTGAGAACAAGTCCCCAACATTGGCGCCCACCTCCGGTGAACTCACTTCCACTCTGAGTTTTTTGAACACCTTCGGCGATCATAAACCTTCGTTATGGCGCCGAAGAAGGCTTCAGCGACTGGGGCTGCAGCTTTGCAACCACTGGACCACAATCAGGAGACAGTCTCCCTACGGGAGGCCCGAAGCCAGAAAAGGAAGGCTGTCAGCCCGACACCACCAGAGGACGAGATAGATCAAGAAATCAGAGATATGGAGATGCTTCATCAGCAAGTACAGAGGAAGAAAGAAAAGATGGCCAGGTTAGCTGAACTGCAGAGGCAGATAGACGAAGCCTCTGAAGAAGTTCGTCATCTTGCTCAGGATGAGCAACACCGAAGGCCTCAACACCAAGACCTTCATCAGGAGGGTTTTCCCAACGAAGATGACTGGTATGACAATTTCCATCATGGGAATTTTGTTTTTGATGATGCTTCTCCTCTGTCCGCTGAGCTGCAGGCTACACCTTGGCCTCCGTCCTACAAGCCGCCTCAGCTTCCCGTATTTGATGGCCACTCAGACCCGAAGCAGTTTTTGATGAGCTACGAAGCAACAGTATCTTCGTATGGCGGCAATGCTTCAGTCATGGCCAAATCTTTTGTTATGGCTGTCAGAAGTGTTGCTCAAACCTGGTATTCTTCCCTTCGACCAGGGACGATCACTTCATGGCAAAAGCTGAAGGATTTGTTGTTAACCAGCTTTCAAGGATTTCAGACGAAGCCAGTCACTGCTCAGGCTCTGTTCCAGTGCACCCAGGATCACGAAGAATACCTTCAGGCGTATGTCCGAAGGTTCTTGCGTTTGAGGGCACAGGCACCAACGGTGCCCAATGAAATTGTCATCGAGGCCATGATCAAGGGGCTTCGGCCAGGACCGTCAGCTCAGTACTTCGCCAGGAAGCCTCCTCAAACTCTGGAGAAGCTGCTCCAGAAGATGGACGAGTATATTCGGGCCAATAATGATTTTCGCCAAAGAAGGGAGGAGGCTTTCAGGTTTTCTGAAATGACCAGGGGCTTCGGAGGGAGGTTTTACCCGAGGCACGTGAGATCAATTCACAATTCTACACAAAATGATGATAGAGGAAGCCAACAGCAAAGGCCACAATGCTCCTCACAGGCTTCGGGACAACAGCAAAGCTCCTTCCGACCACCAGCTCCAAGAGGCAGAGGCGCCAGGGGCTTTGGAGGAAGATTTGGCGATCAACCGAGAAGAATCTTTTGCTTCTTCTGCGGTGAGAACAAAGGCCATACTACCAGGATGTGTCATGTTACTATTCAGAAGCAAAAGGAAATAGCCGAAGCAGCAGCACAACAAGCTCAGCCGAAGCAGGTCATGCATACAGCTTCGTATCATTCGCCCTACATTCCAGAATATGTGGGCAATCATCCTGCAGTTTCTGTTGCTTCGGCGAGTCAGCCCCAAGCTTCTTGGCAACAGCCTCCGCCTCCACCTCCATTGCAACAAGGCCAGCAACCAGAAGGGAGCCAGTATGCTCCACACCAGAGGGACTTCAGAGAGCAGTCCGAAGCTCGTACAGTCAATAGCACTGTGCCAGAGTCAAAGCACATCTATTGACAGATATCCTACCTTAATAGCAATCTTTTTCATTCAGTTTTATTTTCTGTAATAAAGGACATTGTTTAGATTTCATGTAAGTAGTTCCGTTGAATCCTACAAGGAAAATATATTTTCACAGGCTTATGATAACAAAGCGGACCTTCGAACTATCGAAAATTCTTCGAAGCAACAAAAAGTCGTTCTAACGAACGCAGAGTAAGTTTGCCGAAGTCACAAAAAGTCGTTCCAAAGGGAGCGCAGTGTAAGTTTTCTGCTCCAAAGTCGTTCCAAAGGGAATGCAGAGCATACAGCGAAAAGTCAACGCTGATACCGCCTAAGTAAAAGGCGAAGCGCGAAAAGTCAACGCGAATACCGCTGAAAGTAAAAGGCGAAGAAGCTCCTAAGGGAGGCTTAAAGCGAAAAATAAACGCTGATTCCGCTGAAGTAAAAGGCGAAGAAGCTCCTAAGGGAGGCTTATAAAAGATTGTGTTTTATTGCAGGGATGTGTATGTATCTTCGGAATAAACATCATCTCACATAACATAACATCATCACATCATCTCGCATAGCATCAAGCATCATACATCATTTTGCACATGGCACAAGAGGTGGATACATTATTAATCTACAGAAGAACGGTTTGAAAGGGAGAAATCATAGTCACAAAAAGATATATCATTGATCTTCGGAAAAGTAGCTTCGGAAAATATTTTCACGAAGCCTGGATATTTTTCATCAGAACATTGGATATTTTCTTCACGAAGCATGAAAAGAAGGGAAGGTGTTTTTTCGTCAAAGACTCAAAAACGGTACGTGTAAAGTTTCATGCATCGTAAAGAATTGAGTAACAAAAATAGATATATTACATTTGGGGTTACAAAATGTTGCACTATATTACATTTCAGAAGTTTTTACAAAAATGCTTAATCCTCTCTCAAAACGACTTCTGCAGCTTCATTCAGGAGCCGATTGACGACTTCGTCCATAATATCTTCGGCCATCTTTTTAATTTCGTCGTCCCCCTTCGGCTCAGGGCCCGAAGACGCTTTAGTCGGATCTGAAGCAAGATACGGCTACATTGCTATCACAAATCGCAAACAAATCTTAAAACCTAAGATTACAACACGATAAAAATCATTAGTTAATACCTAATTGACCTTCGGTCTCTGCGCTCTTTTCAGCAGCCTCAGCTACTTCTCTAGCATCGTGAATGCCCTTTTCACTTCTTCGAATAATTTCTCCGGCCATTTCTCGGCCACCATTATCCCAGATATCGGTAAAACATTTTCCACCAATTATGCTAGCTTCGGCCGAAGGATCCCTCGCATCTTCGAAGGACAAAGTAGCTTCGGTTTGTGCTAAAATTTTTACGTGTTCGCAGCCCTTCTTCTCTAAGATGGAGGCAATTCCTCTGGCACCAGAGAAGGCACATATATCTCCTCGGCTATTTAAAATTTCTTCGAAGGCTTCAGCTTCGTGGTCAATCCATTCAATGACACCTTCGGGGTTGCCTCTCGAAAAGTTTTCCTCACTTGAAAATGCGCCGACCTTGGCGAAGCTAGCCTTTAACTTCTTAGCACAATCTATAGATTTGTTGTAGCATCTCTTTTTGGACGAACGAAGCTCTTCAACAGTCACTTCTAGGTGATCTGCCCATTGATCGCTGAGTTCACGCTTTGTTTCTTCGAGTACGCGTTCTTCCTTGGCTCTGGCCAGTTGTTTCCGAAGGTCTTCAATTTCACGTTTCTGAGCTTCAGCTTGACTTTTAAAAGCAGCTTCGTCTTCCTTTATTTTATTTATCAATGAGTATAATATTTTATCTTTTTCGAGACCTTCGTTCCTCAGTTCAATTACTTCGGAACGAAGGTTGCTCAGGGCTATAGTACATCCTTCGTCCTCAGCATCTTTCTGTGCCCTGAGGGCATTGCTGAGTATCAGGCCCTGCAAAGAGGAATATGTCTGTGTCAATAGGTTTAAACAAACGAAAAATTTTGAACTCAACAAAAAATACAAGAATTTCATTTGTCGCACCTTTAAGCTATTGTAAGCTAGGCTGTCAGCCAGATCGTTCTTTGACAGCACCGAAAGTCCGTCTTCTAAAGTTGGGAATCCGAAGCTCCTGCTCATCTCCCGACAGATAGAAATTTCCTTGCTGTCGGGGAGACAATACAAGAAGTCTTCTTCTCCACTGCCATTGAATATTAATGCCCCCTTTGGATATTTCAGTTTTTGGGCATAGTGCTGGGCCTCTTGTTCTTCTTTTTCTGATAGTTTTTTCCCCGAAGCATGACGAACAATATAATCACGAACTTTGGAGGATGCTTCGGGGGCAATAACACCGGTTTCTTCAACAAGAGTTGGCTTTGTTATTTTTTCTGTCTCACTTTCCAAGGGTTTTATCTTTGCGGGCTCTGAGGGCCCAGCTTCGGCTTCAGTCTTTTGCTCTGGAGCTTTAGAAACAGAAGTTTCAACTGTTGTTTCAGGAGTGACAGCAGCCTTCTTCGGAGGTGTGCTTGAAGACTTGATCGTTTCCAGTACATCTAGCACATTAGCCATTCTCTTTCTTTTCGGAGTGACGGCTGACACTTTTTCATTTTTTGCTGTCCCAATGATTGCTGCAGGACTCAAAACTTCTGATGTTTTGGAGCCCTCAGTTGCTTCCTTTACCTCTTCCATTTTTTCTGTGGATGGCGCTTCGGCCTTCTCTTTCGTTTCTGGTAACAAAATCTTTGATTGCTCCAATTTTGTCTTTTTTGGCACTTCGGCCGTTTCTGCGACTTCTGGCAGCAAAGTTGGCTCGGTTGGTTGTTCAGCTTCGGTGGCCCAAGGAGTTTCTCCGGCAAACTCAGGCACCGAAGCTGGTTCAATATAACGCGGCCGATGCGTAAGGACCTTTATCTTCTTCCTTTTCGGTTCTGGCTCGCTAGGAGCAGCTACAGCTTCTTCTTTTGCAGAGGTTGTGTTTTTTCTCTTCTGCCTTCGAACGGGATAGCAATAGTCAGGGTAGACAAACCCGATGGCATCAAATACCCGATTCAGCCTTTTCTTTTTTCGGCCTCCGAAGGCTGCTGACATTGCAGTATCTTCGGCCTTCGAATAAGCCCCAAGCAGTTCATCGCTTAAATTTTCAATACTTTTCAACCAGTCATCATCTGGCTCAACGAATTTATCTCCAAATTTAAAAGTGTACTTCAACCTGATAAGTCCACCTTCGTCGGTTTCTTTTACGGTTTCTTGTGGCATTTCCCATTTCTCCGCAAGTGGCCATACCCTGAAGGCAATATGCTCTTGAACTAAGTCTCTTGTTCCAATGAAAGAGCACACTGCGCCGAAGGCCCTCTGGCATTCTTCGGCAGCTTCATTCATTTCAACCTTCGGCCTCCGAAGGCCGAAGCTTTGCCAAATAGGGCGCATGATTATACCCTTGATATCTTCTCGTATTGTCAGATCATTCTTCACATAGAACCATTCTGTCATCCAGTCTCCGGGCCATCTCTTCCGAAAGGTTGGCACGGGGCAGCTTGACCCGGACCGAGAAACAAAACTGTAGCAGCCAAAATTGTTGTGATACTGTTCCTTACCCCAAGGTTTTGTTTCATATAATAATTCATGTATATTGCAGAAGCTTTTTGCGTCAGGTTTTAGACCTTGGCTTCTCACGGCCCACACGAAGATATTTAGCCTTATAATTGCCTCGGGGGTAAGTTGAGGAGATAGACTTCGAATATTTTCAGTACCTCCACAACGAAGCTGCTCAAAGGAAATCGCAGTCCAGCTTTCAAAAAGCTTCGGTACACTACGACCTCATTTTCTTCAGGGTGTGGGCAAGTTTTTTCCCCTTCGTCGGCCCTCACAATGGACAAATCCCGGAAATACCTCCCTCTCATGCTGACAAGATGATTCTCTTTGATAGTTGATTTACCATAAACTGAATGGCTTGGTCGCCATGGACGATCTTCTGAGTCCTCGCCACCACTGTCCACATCATAGCTGTCGCTGTCACCAGTATCTTCGGACAAACCTTCCAGAATCTCCTTGGTAATCTTTTCCGTGTTGGTCTTTGACATCGCTATAAGAAACCCCAAATTTTTCTCTTCGTCGAGGCTCAGCTTCGTCTCAGCAGCAGTCTTCTTATCCTCGGACATCTTCGGAGACACTAAAAAAAACTATTTTCAAAGCCGAAGCTTCAAAACTAAAAGCTTAGCAAATTGTAGTACACAAGAGCTAAAAATTGAGTGAGCGGGAGCAGTTGGCCAGAGAGCGTGTCGAATGCGTTTGCAGTATGGCCGTATTTATACGCCAAGTGCGTCGAAAGTTGAAAGACCCCGCTTGTCAGTGAATGTTGCTATTCTAGCAAAGGGAAGGTGTTTTTTCGGACCTTCGGCGTAAGGCCTTCGTTCACGTCGCAATCTAAATTTGTTATTTTAAACAAATCAATATTGCGAGGGGCTACTATTGGGGACCTTCGGCATCCAAAGGTCCTCAAAAACAGGATTTAACAGTACTTCTGGAAGTTTAATGTGTGAGCAGGTACCTTCGAACTCAAGTCGTTATCACGCCAGGAGAAGACCAGGATAATACGAAGGTCTTGACACAACGCCGAAGATGTCAGCAGGAAAGCTTCGGCGTGGTTGCAGAAAATGAAACCGACCTAAAGATGAAAAGGCTATTCAGACCTCGATAGATTACTATAGAATCATTATCAAATGTAAAGGGCATGAATGTAATTTTGTATGGACTGTGCCCCGTGCCTATAAATAGGTGAACAGTACCCCCGTACTGGGCTGGCTGCCTTGGCATTCACTTTTGGCGTCACGCTTGTACTGTCACCTCCTTCCGATTGAAGGTACACTTGTAATTCAACAATGTTTTTTGTTCTTGTCCAATAATAATATATGATTGTTTATGTTGTCTTCAATATTCTTTATATTTCATTCCTCGCTATTATTTAATGAATGTATGAAGGTATGTCCTTCATAACCTTCGTCCGCAAGCCATTACATCCTAAGGGAAATAATGCTTCAGAGGACGAAGGACTTTAACGATTAACGTTTTCTATGTTGCCTTGTTCTTAACTCATAGCGCTTGAGAACAAGTCCCCAACATGGTCTCCACCAGAAATCCTAGAATGTGATCTATTGCAAGGAAACATATGGGGGGTGAGGTGGACGAGCCTCTGGTCGATGATCAATGGCCACACAACCCCCATTTTTGTCGAAAATAGCCATGAACGATCATTTACAATAATACCGAAGGCTAACACCTACGGATTTTTGACCAAGAAAAGGTCTCCACCAGAAATCCAAGAATGTGATCTATGGCAAGGAAACATATGTGGGGTGAGGTTTATGAGCCTCTAGTCGATGATAAATGGCCACACAACCCCCATTTTTTATGAAAATAGTCATGAGCGACCTTGAAAATAGCCATGAGCGACCATTTTCAATAATACTAGAGGCTAACACCTACGGATTTTAGACCAAGAAATGGTCTCCACCAGAAATCCAAGAATGTGATCTATGGCAAGGAAACATATGTGGGGTGAGGTGTATGAGCGTCAGGTCGATGATCAATGGCCACACAACCCCCATTTTTGTCGAAAATAGCCATGAACGACCATTTTCAATAATACCGAAGGCTAACACCTACGGATTTTTGACCAAGAAATGGTCTCCACCAGAAATCCAAGAATGTGATCTATGGCAAGGAAACATATGTGGGGTGAGGTGTATGAGCCTCTGGTCGATGATCATTGGCCACACAACACCCATTTTTGTCGAAAATAGCCATGAACGACCATTTTCAATAATATCGAAGGCTAACACCTACGGATTTTTGACCAAGAAATGGTCTCCACCAGAAATCCAAGAATGTGATCTACGACAAGGAATCATATGTGGGGTGAGGTGTATGAGCCTCTGGTCGACGATCAATGGCCACACAACCCCCATTTTGCCGAAAATAGCCATGAATGACCATTTTCAATAATATCGAAGGCTAACACCTACGGATTTTTGACCAAGAAATGGTCTCCACCAGAAATCCAAGAATGTGATCTACGACAAGGAAACATATGTGGGGTGAGGTGTATGAGCCTCTGGTCGACGATCAATGGCCACACAACCCCCATTTTGCAGAAAATAGCCATGAATGACCATTTTCAATAATACCGAAGGCTAACACGTACGAGTTTTTAACCAAGAAATGGTTTCCACCAGAAATCCAAGAATGTAATCTATGGCAAGGAAACATATGTGGGGTGAGGTGTATGAGCCTCTAGTCGATGATAAATGGCCACACAACCCCCATTTTTTATGAAAATAGCCATGAGCGACCTTGAAAATAGCCATGAGCGACCATTTTCAATAATACTAGAGGCTAACACCTACGGATTTTGGACCAAGAAAAGGTCTCCACTAGAAATCCAAGAATGTGATCTATGGCAAGGAAACATATGTGGGGTGAGGTGTATGAGCGTCTGGTCGATGATCAATGGCCACACAACCCCCATTTTTGTCGAAAATAGCCATGAACGACCATTTTCAATAATACCGAAGGCTAACACCTACGGATTTTTGACCAAGAAACGGTCTCCACCAGAAATCCAAGAATGTGATCTATGGCAAGGAAACATATGTGGGGTGAGGTGTATGAGCCTCTAGTCGATGATCAATGGCCACACAACCCCCATTTTTGTCGAAAATAGCCATGAATGACCATTTTCAAAAATACCAAAGGCTAACACGTACGGATTTTTGACCAAGAAATGGTCTCCACCATAAATCCAAGAATGTGATCTATGGCAAGGAAACATATGTGGGGTGAGGTGTATGAGCCTCTGGTCGATGATCAATGGCCACACAACCCCCATTTTTGTCGAAAATAGCCATGAATGACCATTTTCAATAATACCGAAGGCTAACACTTACGAGTTTTTAACCAAGAAATGGTTTCCACCAGAAATCCAAGAATGTAATCTATGGCATGGAAACATATGTGGGGTGAGGTGTATGAGCCTCTGGTCGATGATCAATGGCCACACAGCCCCCATTTTTTATGAAAATAGCCATGAGCGACCATTTTCAATAATACTAGAGGCTAAGACCTACGGATTTTTAACCAAGAAATGGTCTCCACCAGAAATCCAAGAATGTGATCTACGACAAGGAAACATATGTGGGGTGAGGTGTATGAGCGTCTGGTCGACGATCAATGGCCACACAACCCCCATTTTTGTCGAAAATAGCCATGAACGACCATTTTCAATAATACCAAAGGCTAACACCTACGGATTTTTGACCAAGAAATGGTCGGGGTGAGGTTTATGAGCCTCTGGTCGATGATCAATGGCCACACAACCCCCATTTTTTATGAAAATAGCCATGAGCGACCTTGAAAATAGCCATGAGCGACCATTTTCAATAATACTAGAGGCTAACACCTACGGATTTTAGACCAAGAAATGGTTTCCACCAGAAATCCAAGAATGTGATCTATGGCAAGGAAACATATGTGGGGTGAGGTGTATGAGCCTCTGGTCGACGATCAATGGCCACACAACCCCCATTTTGCCGAAAATAGCCATGAATGACCATTTTCAATAATAACGAAGGCTAACACCTACGGATTTTTGACCAAGAAATGGTCTCCACCAGAAATCCAAGAATGTGATCTATGGCAAGGAAACATATGTGGGGTGAGGTGTATGAGCCTCTGGTCGACGATCAATGGCCACACAACCCTAATTTTTGTCGAAAATAGCCATGAACGACCATTTTCAATGACACTGAAGGCTAACACCTACGGATTTTTGACCAAGAAATGGTCTCCACCATAAATCCAAGAATGTGATCTATGGCAAGGAAACATATGTGTAGTGAGGTGTATGAGCCTCTGGTCGAAGATCAATGGCCACACAACCCCCATTTTTGTCGAAAATAGCCATGAATGACCATTTTCAAAAATACCAAAGGCTAACACATTCGGATTTTTGCCCAAGAAATGGTCTCCACCAGAAATCCAAGAATGTGATCTATGGCAAGGAAACATATGTGGGGTGAGGTGTATGAGCCTCTGGTCGATGATCAATTGCCACACAACCCCCATTTTGTCGAAAATAGCCATGAACGACCATTTTCAATAATACCGAAGGCTAGCACCTACGGATTTTTGACCAAGAAATGGTCTCCACCATAAATCCAAGAATGTGATCTATGGCAAGGAAACATATGTGTAGTGAGGTGTATGAGCGTCTGGTCGATGATCAATGGCCACACAACCCCCATTTTTGTCGAAAATAGCCATGAACGACCATTTTCAATAATACCGAAGGCTAACACCTACGGATTTTTGACCAAGAAATGGTCTCCACCAGAAATCCAAGAATGTGATCTATGGCAAGGAAACATATGTGGGGTGAGGTGTATGAGCCTCTGGTCGATGATCAATGGCCACACAACACCCATTTTTGTCGAAAATAGCCATGAACGACTATTTTCAATAATATCGAAGGCTAACACCTACGGATTTTTGACCAAGAAATGGTCTCCACCAGAAATCCAAGAATGTGATCTACGACAAGGAAACATATGTGGGGTGAGGTGTATGAGCCTCTGGTCGATGATCAATGGTCACACAACCTCCATTTTTAATCATACCGAAGGGTAACACGTACGGATTTTTGACCAAGAAATGGTCTCCACCAGAAATCCAAGAATGCGATCTATGGCAAGGAAACATATGTGGGGTGAGGTGTATAAGCGTCTGGTCGATGATCAATGGCCACACAACCCCCATTTTTGTCGAAAATAGCCATGAACGACCATTTTCAATAATACCGAAGGCTAACACCTACGGATTTTTGACCAAGAAATGGTCTCCACCAGAAATCCAAGAATGTGATCTACGACAAGGAAACATATGTGGGGTGAGGTGTATGAGCCTCTGGTCGATGATCAATGGCCACACAACCCCCATTTTGCCGAAAATAGCCATGAACGACCATTTTCAATAATACCGAAGGCTAACACCTACGGATTTTTGACCAAGAAATGGTCTCCACCAGAAATCCAAGAATGTGATATATGGCAAGGAAACATATGTGGGGTGAGGTGTATGAGCCTCTAGTCGATGAACAATGGCCACACAACCCCCATTTTTGTCGAAAATAGCCATGAATGACCATTTTCAAAAATACCAAAGGCTAACACGTACAGATTTTTGACCAAGAAATGGTCTCCACCAGAAATCCAAGAATGTGATCTATGGCAAGGAAACATATGTGGGGTGAGGTGTATGAGCGTCTGGTCGATGATCAATGGCCACACAACCCCCATTTTTGTCGAAAATAGCCATGAACGACCATTTTCAATAATATCGAAGGCTAACACCTACGGATTTTTGACCAAGAAATGGTCTCCACCAGAAATCCAAGAATGTGATCTACGACAAGGAAACATATGTGGGGTGAGGTGTATGAGACTCTGGTCGACGATCAATGGCCACACAACCCCCATTTTGCCGAAAATAGCCATGAATGACCATTTTCAATAATACCGAAGGCTAACACGTACGAGTTTTTAACCAAGAAATGGTTTCCACCAGAAATCCAAGAATGTGATCTATGGCAAGGAAACATATGTGGGGTGGGGTGTATGAGCCTCTGGTCGATGATCAATGGCCACACAACCCTAATTTTTGTCGAAAATAGCCATGAACGACCATTTTCAATAATACTAGAGGCTAACACCTACGGATTTTAGACCAAGAAATGGTCTCCACCAGAAATCCAAGAATGTGATCTATGGAAAGGAAACATATGTGGGGTGAGGTGTATGAGCGTCTGGTCGATGATCAATGGCCACACAACCCCCATTTTTGTCGAAAATAGCCATGAACGACCATTTTCAATAATACCGAAGGCTAACACCTACGGATTTTTGACCAAGAAATGGTCTCCACCAGAAATCCAAGAATGTGATCTATGGCAAGGAAACATATGTGGGGTGAGGTGTATGAGCCTCTGGTCGATGATCAATGGCCACACAACCCCCATTTTTGTCGAAAATAGCCATGATCGACCATTTTCAATAATATCGAAGGCTAACACCTACGGTTTTTTGACCAAGAAATGGTCTCCACCAGAAATCCAAGAATGTGATCTACGACAAGGAAACATATGTGGGGTGAGGTGTATGAGCCTCTGGTCGACGATCAATGGCCACACAACCCCCAGTTAGCCTTCGATATTATTGAAAATGGTCGTTCATGGCTATTTTCGACAAAAATGGGGGTTGTGTGGCCATTGATCATCGACCAGAGGCTCATACACCTCACCCCACATATGTTTCCTTGCCATAGATCACATTCTTGGATTTCTGGTGGAGACCATTTCTTGGTCAAAAATCCGTACGTGTTAGCCTTCGGTATTATTGAAAATGGTCGTTCATGGCTATTTTCGGCAAAATGGGGGTTCTGTGGCCATTGATCATCGACCAGACGCTCATACACCTCACCCCACATATGTTTCCTTGCCATAGATCACATTCTTGGATTTCTGGTGGAGACCATTTCTTGGTCTAAAATCGTAGGTGTTAGCCTCTAGTATTATTGAAAATGGTCGCTCATGGCTATTTTCAAGGTCGCTCATGGCTATTTTCATAAAAAATTGGGGTTGTGTGGCCATTTATCATCGACCAGAGGCTCATAAACCTCACCCCACATATGTTTCCTTGCCATAGATTACATTCTTGGATTTCTGGTGGAAACCATTTCTTGGTTAAAAACTCGTACGTGTTAGCCTTCGATATTATTGAAAATAGTCGTTCATGGCTATTTTCGACAAAAATGGGGGTTGTGTGGCCATTGATCATCGACCAGACGCTCATACACCTCACCCCACATATGTTTCCTTGCCATAGATCACATTCTTGGATTTATGGTGGAGACCATTTCTTGGTCAAAAATCCGTAGGTGTTAGCCTTCGGTATTATTGAAAATGGTCGTTCATGGCTATTTTCGACAAAAATGGGGGTTGTGTGGCCATTGATCGTCGACCAGACGCTCATACACCTCACCCCACATATGTTTCCTTGCCATAGATTACATTCTTGGATTTATGGTGGAGACCATTTCTTGGTCAAAAATCCGTAGGTGTTAGCCTTCGGTATTATTGAAAATGGTCGTTCATGGCTATTTTCGGTTCTGTGGCAATTGATCATCGACCAGAGGCTCGTACACCTCACCCCACATATGTTTCCTTGCCATAGATCACATTCTTGGATTTCTGGTGGAGACCATTTCTTGGGCAAAAATCCGAATGTGTTAGCCTTTGGTATTTTTGAAAATGGTCATTCATGGCTATTTTCGACAAAAATGGGGGTTGTGTGGCCATTGATCTTCGACCAGAGGCTCATACACCTCACTACACATATGTTTCCTTGCCATAGATCACATTCTTGGATTTATGGTGGAGACCATTTCTTGGTCAAAAATCCGTAGGTGTTAGCCTTCAGTGTCATTGAAAATGGTCGTTCATGGCTATTTTCGACAAAAATTAGGGTTGTGTGGCCATTGATCGTCGACCAGAGGCTCATACACCTCACCCCACATATGTTTCCTTGCCATAGATCACATTCTTGGATTTCTGGTGGTGACCATTTCTTGGTCAAAAATCCGTAGGTGTTAGCCTTCGGTATTATTGAAAATGGTCATTCATGGCTATTTTCGGCAAAATGGGGGTTGTGTGGCCATTGATCGTCGACCAGAGGCTCATACACCTCACCCCACATATGTTTCCTTGCCATAGATCACATTCTTGGATTTCTGGTGGAAACCATTTCTTGGTCTAAAATCCGTAGGTGTTAGCCTCTAGTATTATTGAAAATGGTCGCTCATGGCTATTTTCAAGGTCGCTCATGGCTATTTTCATAAAAAATGGGGGTTGTGTGGCCATTGATCATCGACCAGAGACTCGTAAACCTCACCCCGACCATTTCTTGGTCAAAAATCCGTAGGTGTCAGCCTTTGGTATTATTGAAAATGGTCGTTCATGGCTATTTTCGACAAAAATGGGGGTTGTGTGGCCATTGATCGTCGACCAGACGCTCATACACCGCACCCCACATATGTTTCCTTGTCGTAGATCACATTCTTGGATTTCTGGTGGAGACCATTTCTTGGTTAAAAATCCGTAGGTGTTAGCCTCTAGTATTATTGAAAATGGTCGCTCATGGCTATTTTCAAGGTCGCTCATGGCTATTTTCATAAAAAATTGGGGTTGTGTGGCCATTTATCATCGACCAGAGGCTCATAAACCTCACCCCACATATGTTTCCTTGCCATAGATTACATTCTTGGATTTCTGGTGGAAACCATTTCTTGGTTAAAAACTCGTACGTGTTAGCCTTCGATATTATTGAAAATAGTCGTTCATGGCTATTTTCGACAAAAATGGGGGTTGTGTGGCCATTGATCATCGACCAGACGCTCATACACCTCACCCCACATATGTTTCCTTGCCATAGATCACATTCTTGGATTTATGGTGGAGACCATTTCTTGGTCAAAAATCCGTAGGTGTTAGCCTTCGGTATTATTGAAAATGGTCGTTCATGGCTATTTTCGACAAAAATGGGGGTTGTGTGGCCATTGATCGTCGACCAGACGCTCATACACCTCACCCCACATATGTTTCCTTGCCATAGATTACATTCTTGGATTTATGGTGGAGACCATTTCTTGGTCAAAAATCCGTAGGTGTTAGCCTTCGGTATTATTGAAAATGGTCGTTCATGGCTATTTTCGGTAAAATGGGGGTTCTGTGGCAATTGATCATCGACCAGAGGCTCGTACACCTCACCCCACATATGTTTCCTTGCCATAGATCACATTCTTGGATTTCTGGTGGAGACCATTTCTTGGGCAAAAATCCGAATGTGTTAGCCTTTGGTATTTTTGAAAATGGTCATTCATGGCTATTTTCGACAAAAATGGGGGTTGTGTGGCCATTGATCTTCGACCAGAGGCTCATACACCTCACTACACATATGTTTCCTTGCCATAGATCACATTCTTGGATTTATGGTGGAGACCATTTCTTGGTCAAAAATCCGTAGGTGTTAGCCTTCAGTGTCATTGAAAATGGTCGTTCATGGCTATATTCGACAAAAATTAGGGTTGTGTGGCCATTGATCGTCGACCAGAGGATCATACACCTCACCCCACATATGTTTCCTTGCCATAGATCACATTCTTGGATTTCTGGTGGAGACCATTTCTTGGTCAAAAATCCATAGGTGTTAGCCTTCGATATTATTGAAAATGGTCATTCATGGCTATTTTCGGCAAAATGGGGGTTGTGTGGCCATTGATCGTCGACCAGAGGCTCATACACCTCACCCCACATATGTTTCCTTGCCATAGATCACATTCTTGGATTTCTGGTGGAAACCATTTCTTGGTCTAAAATCCGTAGGTGTTAGCCTCTAGTATTATTGAAAATGGTCGCTCATGGCTATTTTCAAGGTCGCTCATGGCTATTTTCATAAAAAATGGGGGTTGTGTGGCCATTGATCATCGACCAGAGGCTCGTAAACCTCACCCCGACCATTTCTTGGTCAAAAATCCGTAGGTGTTAGCCTTTGGTATTATTGAAAATGGTCGTTCATGGCTATTTTCGACAAAAATGGAGGTTGTGTGGCCATTGATCGTCGACCAGACGCTCATACACCTCACCCCACATATGTTTCCTTGTCGTAGATCACATTCTTGGATTTCTGGTGGAGACCATTTCTTGGTTAAAAATCCGTAGGTCTTAGCCTCTAGTATTATTGAAAATGGTCGCTCATGGCTATTTTCATAAAAAATGGGGGTTGTGTGGCCATTAATCATCGACCAGAGGCTCATACACCTCACCCCACATATGTTTCCTTGCCATAGATTACATTCTTGGATTTCTGGTGGAAACCATTTCTTGGTTAAAAACTCGTACGTGTTAGCCTTCGGTATTATTGAAAATGGTCATTCATGGCTATTTTCGACAAAAATGGGGGTTGTGTGGCCATTGATCATCGACCAGAGGCTCGTACACCTCACCCCACATATGTTTCCTTGCCATAGATCACATTCTTGGATTTCTGGTGGAGACCATTTCTTGGTCAAAAATCCGTACGTGTTAGCCTTTGGTATTTTTGAAAATGGTCATTCATGGCTATTTTCGACAAAAATGGGGGTTGTGTGGCCATTGATCATCGACTAGAGGCTCATACACCTCACCCCACATATGTTTCCTTGCCATAGATCACATTCTTGGATTTCTGGTGGAGACCATTTCTTGGTCAAAAATCCGTAGGTGTTAGCCTTCGGTATTATTGAAAATGGTCGTTCATGGCTATTTTCGACAAAAATGGGGGTTGTGTGGCCATTGATCATCGACCAGACGCTCATACACCTCACCCCACATATGTTTCCTTGCCATAGATCACATTCTTGGATTTCTGGTGGAGACCTTTTCTTGGTCCAAAATCCGTAGGTGTTAGCCTCTAGTATTATTGAATATGGTCGCTCATGGCTATTTTCAAGGTCGCTCATGGCTATTTTCATAAAAAATGGGGATTGTGTGGCCATTTATCATCGACTAGAGGCTCATACACCTCACCCCACATATGTTTCCTTGCCATAGATTACATTCTTGGATTTCTGGTGGAAACCATTTCTTGGTTAAAAACTCGTACGTGTTAGCCTTCGGTATTATTGAAAATGGTCATTCATGGCTATTTTCTGCAAAATGGGGGTTGTGTGGCCATTGATCGTCGACCAGAGGCTCATACACCTCACCCCACATATGTTTCCTTGTCGTAGATCACATTCTTGGATTTCTGGTGGAGACCATTTCTTGGTAAAAAATCCGTAGGTGTTAGCCTTCGATATTATTGAAAATGGTCATTCATGGCTATTTTCGGCAAAATGGGGGTTGTGTGGCCATTGATCGTCGACCAGAGGCTCATACACCTCACCCCACATATGTTTCCTTGTCGTAGATCACATTCTTGGATTTCTGGTGGACACCATTTCTTGGTCAAAAATCCGTAGGTGTTAGCCTTCGATATTATTGAAAATGGTCGTTCATGGCTATTTTCGACAAAAATGGGGGTTGTGTGGCCAATGATCATCGACCAGAGGCTCATACACCTCACCCCACATATGTTTCCTTGCCATAGATCACATTCTTGGATTTCTGGTGGAGACCATTTCTTGGTCAAAAATCCGTAGGTGTTAGCCTTCGGTATTATTGAAAATGGTCGTTCATGGCTATTTTCGACAAAAATGGGGGTTGTGTGGCCATTGATCATCGACCAGACGCTCATACACCTCACCCCACATATGTTTCCTTGCCATAGATCACATTCTTGGATTTCTGGTGGAGACCATTTCTTGGTCTAAAATCCGTAGGTGTTAGCCTCAAGTATTATTGAAAATGGTCGCTCATGGCTATTTTCAAGGTCGCTCATGGCTATTTTCATAAAAAATGGGGGTTGTGTGGCCATTTATCATCGACTAGAGGCTCATAAACCTCACCCCACATATGTTTCCTTGCCATAGATCACATTCTTGGATTTCTGGTGGAGACCATTTCTTGGTCAAAAATCCGTAGGTGTTAGCCTTCGGTATTATTGTAAATGATCGTTCATGGCTATTTTCGACAAAAATGGGGGTTGTGTGGCCATTGATCATCGACCAGAGGCTCGTCCACCTCACCCCCCATATATTTCCTTGCAATAGATCACATTCTAGGATTTCTGGTAGAGACCATTTCTTGGTCTAAAATCCGTAGGTGTTAGCCTCTAGTATTATTGAAAATGGTCGCTCATGGCTATTTTCAAGGTCGCTCATAGCTATTTTCATAAAAAATGGGGGTTGTGTGGCCATTTATCATCGACTAGAGGCTCATAGACCTCACCCCACATATGTTTCCTTGCCATAGATTACATTCTTGGATTTCTGGTGGAAACCATTTCTTGGTTAAAAACTCGTACGTGTTAGCCTTCGGTATTATTGAAAATGGTCATTCATGGCTATTTTCGGCAAAATGGGGGTTGTGTGGCCATTGATCGTCGACCAGAGGCTCATACACCTCACCCCACATATGTTTCCTTGTCGTAGATCACATTCTTGGATTTCTGGTGGAGACCATTTCTTGGTCAAAAATCCGTAGGTGTTAGCCTTCGGTATTATTGAAAATGGTCGTTCATGGCTATTTTCGACAAAATGGGGGTTGTGTGGCAATTGATCATCGACCAGAGGCTCATACACCTCACCCCACATATGTTTCCTTGCCATAGATCACATTCTTGGATTTCTGGTGGAGACCATTTCTTGGTCAAAAATCCGTACGTGTTAGCCTTTGGTATTTTTGAAAATGGTCATTCATGGCTATTTTCGACAAAAATGGGGGTTGTGTGGCCATTGATCATCGACTAGAGGCTCATACACCTCACCCCACATATGTTTCCTTGCCATAGATCACATTCTTGGATTTCTGGTGGAGACCATTTCTTGGTCAAAAATCCGTAGGTGTTAGCCTTCGGTATTATTGTAAATGGTCATTCATGGCTATTTTCGACAAAAATGGGGGTTGTGTGGCCATTGATCATCGACCAGAGGCTCATACACCTCACCCCACATATGTTTCCTTGCCATAGATCACATTCTTGGATTTCTGGTGGAGACCATTTCTTGGTCAAAAATCCGTAGGTCTTAGCCTCTAGTATTATTGAAAATGGTCTCTCATGGCTATTTTCATAAAAATTGGGGGTTGTGTGGCCATTGATCATCGACCAGAGGCTCGTACACCTCACCCCACATATGTTTCCTTGCCATAGATCACATTCTTGGATTTCTGGTGGAGACCATTTCTTGGTCAAAAATCCGTAGGTGTTAGCCTTCGATATTATTGAAAATGGTCGTTCATGGCTATTTTCGACAAAAATGGGGGTTGTGTGGCCATTGATCATCGACCAGAGGCTCATACACCTCACCCCACATATGTTTCCTTGCCATAGATCACATTCTTGGATTTCTGGTGGAGACCATTTCTTGGTAAAAAATCCGTAGGTCTTAGCCTCTAATATTATTGAAAATGGTCGCTCATGGCTATTTTCATAAAAAAATGGGGGTTGTGTGGCCATTTATCATCGACTAGAGGCTCATAAATCTCACCCCACATATGTTTCCTTGCCATAGATCACATTCTTGGATTTCTGGTGGAGACCATTTCTTGGTCAAAAATCCGTAGGTGTTAGCCTTCGGTATTATTGAAAATGGTCTTTCATGGCTATTTTCGACAAAAATGGGGGTTGTGTGGCCATTGATCATCGACTAGACGCTCATACACCTCACCCCACATATGTTTCCTTGCCATAGATCACATTCTTGGATTTCTGGTGGAGACCATTTCTTGGTCTAAAATCCGTAGGTGTTAGCCTCTAGTATTATTGAAAATGGTCGCTCATGGCTATTTTCAAGGTCGCTCATGGCTATTTTCATAAAAATGGGGGTTGTGTGGCCATTTATCAGCGACTAGAGGCTCATAAACCTCACCCCACATATGTTTCCTTGCCATAGATTACATTCTTGGATTTCTGGTGGAAACCATTTCTTGGTTAAAAACTCGTACGTGTTAGCCTTCGGTATTATTGAAAATGGTCATTCATGGCTATTTTCGGCAAAATGGGGGTTGTGTGGCCATTGATCGTCGACCAGAGGCTCATACACCTCACCCCACATATGTTTCCTTGTCGTAGATCACATTCTTGGATTTCTGGTGGAGACCATTTCTTGGTCAAAAATCCGTAGGTGTTAGCCTTCGATATTATTGAAAATGGTCTTTCATGGCTATTTTCGACAAAAATGGGGGTTGTGTGGCCATTGATCATCGACCATAGGCTCATACACCTCACCCCACATATGTTTCCTTGCCATAGATCACATTCTTGGATTTCTGGTGGAGACCATTTCTTGGTCAAAAATCCGTAGGTGTTAGCCTTCGGTATTATTGTAAATGGTCATTCATGGCTATTTTCGACAAAAATGGGGGTTGTGTGGCCATTGATCATCGACGAGAGGCTCATACACCTCACCCCACATATGTTTCCTTGCCATAGATCACATTCTTGGATTTCTGGTGGAGACCATTTCTTGGTCAAAAATTCGTAGGTCTTAGCCTCTAGTATTATTGAAAATGGTCGCTCATGGATATTTTCATAAAAAATGGGGGTTGTGTGGCCATTGATCATCGACCAAGCCATGAACGACCATTTTCAAAAATACCAAAGGCTAACACGTACGGATTTTTGACCAAGAAATGGTCTCCACCAGAAATCCAAGAATGTGATCTATGGCAAGGAAACATATGTGGGGTGAGGTTTATGAACCTCTAGTCGATGAAAATGGCCACACAACCCCCATTTTTTATGAAAATAGCCATGAGCGACCTTGAAAATAGCCATGAGCGACCATTTTCAATAATACTAGAGGCTAACACCTACGGATTTTAGACCAAGAAATGGTCTCCACCAGAAATCCAAGAATGTGATCTATGGCAAGGAAACATATGTGGGGTGAGGTGTATGAGCGTCTGGTCGATGATCAATGGCCACACAACCCCCATTTTTGTCGAAAATAGCCATGAACGACCATTTTCAATAATACCGAAGGCTAACACCTACAGATTTTTGACCAAGAAATGGTCTCCACCAGAAATCCAAGAATGTGATCTATGGCAAGGAAACATATGTGGGGTGAGGTGTATGAGCCTCTGGTCGATGATCAATGGCCACACAACCCCCATTTTTGTCGAAAATAGCCATGAACGACCATTTTCAATAATATCGAAGGCTAACACCTACAGATTTTTGACCAAGAAATGGTCTCCACCAGAAATCCAAGAATGTGATCTACGACAAGGAAACATATGTGGGGTGAGGTGTATGAGCCTCTGGTCGACGATCAATGGCCACAGAACCCCCATTTTGCCGAAAATAGCCATGAGCGACCATTTTCAATAATATTAGAGGCTAAGACCTACGGATTTTTGACCAAGAAATGGTCTCCACCAGAAATCCAAGAATGTGATCTATGGCGAGGAAACATATGTGGGGTGAGGTGTATGAGCCTCTAGTCGATGATCAATGGCCACACAACCCCCATTTTTGTCGAAAATAGCCATGAACGACCATTTTCAATAATACCGAAGGCTAACACCTACGGATTTTTGACCAAGAAATGGTCTCCACCAGAAATCCAAGAATGTGATCTATGGCAAGGAAACATATGTGGGGTGAGGTGTACGAGCCTCTGGTCGATGATCAATGGCCACAGAACCCCCATTTTGCCGAAAATAGCCATGAACGACCATTTTCAATAATACCGAAGGCTAACACCTACGGATTTTTGACCAAGAAATGGTCTCCACCAGAAATCCAAGAATGTGATCTATGGCAAGGAAACATATGTGGGGTGAGGTGTACGAGCCTCTGGTCGATGATCAATGGCCACAGAACCCCCATTTTGCCGAAAATAGCCATGAACGACCATTTTCAATAATACCGAAGGCTAACACGTACGAGTTTTTGACCAAGAAATGGTCTCCACCAGAAATCCAAGAATGTGATCTATGGCAAGGAAACATATGTGAGGTGAGGTGTATGAGCCTCTGGTCGATGATCAATGGCCACACAACCCCCATTTTTGTCGAAAATAGCCATGAACGACCATTTTCAATAATATCGAAGGCTAACACCTACGGTTTTTTGACCAAGAAATGGTCTCCACCAGAAATCCAAGAATGTGATCTACGACAAGGAAACATATGTGGGGTGAGGTGTATGAGCCTCTGGTCGACGATCAATGGCCACACAACCCCCATTTTGCCGAAAATAGCCATGAATGACCATTTTCAATAATACCGAAGGCTAACACGTACGCGTTTTTAACCAAGATATGGTTTCCACCAGAAATCCAAGAATGTAATCTATGGCAAGGAAACATATGTGGGGTGAGGTTTATGAGCCTCTAGTCGATGATAAATGGCCACACAACCCCCATTTTTTATGAAAATAGCCATGAGCGACCTTGAAAATAGCCATGAGCGACCATTTTCAATAATACTAGAGGCTAACACCTACGGATTTTAGACCAAGAAATGGTCTCCACCAGAAATCCAAGAATGTGATCTATGGCAAGGAAACAAATGTGGGGTGAGGTGTATGAGCGTCTGGTCGATGATCAATGGCCACACAACCCCCATTTTTGTCGAAAATAGCCATGAACGACCATTTTCAATAATACCGAAGGCTAACACCTACGGATTTTTGACCAAGAAATGGTCTCCACCAGAAATCCAAGAATGTGATCTATGGCAAGGAAACATATGTGGGGTGAGGTGTATGAGCCTCTAGTCGATGATCAATGGCCACACAACCCCCATTTTTGTCGAAAATAGCCATGAATGACCATTTTCAAAAATACCAAAGGCTAACACGTATGGATTTTTGACCAAGAAATGGTCTCCACCAGGAATCCAAGAATGTGATCTATGGCAAGGAAACATATGTGGGGTGAGGTGTATGATCCTCTGGTCGATGATCAATGGCCACACAACCCCCATTTTGCCGAAAATAGCCATGAACGACCATTTTCAATAATACCGAAGGCTAACACGTACGAGTTTTTAACCAAGAAATGGTCTCCACCAGAAATCCAAGAATGTGATCTATGGCAAGGAAACATATGTGGGGTGAGGTTTATGAGCCTCTAGGTGATGATAAATGGCCACACAACCCCCATTTTTTATGAAAATAGCCATGAGCGACCATTTTCAATAATACTAGAGGCTAAGACCTACGGATTTTAGACCAAGAAATGGTCTCCACCAGAAATCCAAGAATGTGATCTATGGCAAGGAAACATATGTGGGGTGAGGTGTATGAGCATCTGGTCGATGATCAATGGCCACACACCCCCATTTTTGTCGAAAATAGCCATGAACGACCATTTTCAATAATACCGAAGGCTAACACCTACAGATTTTTGACCAAGAAATGGTCTCCACCAGAAATCCAAGAATGTGATCTATGGCAAGGAAACATATGTGGGGTGAGGTGTATGAGCCTCTAGTCGATGATCAATGGCCACACAACCCCCATTTTTGTCGAAAATAGCCATGAACGACCATTTTCAATAATACCGAAGGCTAACACCTACGGATTTTTGACCAAGAAATGGTCTCCACCAGAAATCCAAGAATGTGATCTATGGCAAGGAAACATATGTGGGGTGAGGTGTACGAGCCTCTGGTCGATGATCAATGGCCACAGAACCCCCATTTTGCCGAAAATAGCCATGAACGACCATTTTCAATAATACCGAAGGCTAACACCTACGGATTTTTGACCAAGAAATGGTCTCCACCAGAAATCCAAGAATGTGATCTATGGCAAGGAAACATATGTGGGGTGAGGTGTACGAGCCTCTAGTCGATGATCAATGGCCACAGAACCCCCATTTTGCCGAAAATAGCCATGAACGACCATTTTCAATAATACCGAAGGCTAACACGTACGAGTTTTTGACCAAGAAATGGTCTCCACCAGAAATCCAAGAATGTGATCTATGGCAAGGAAACATATGTGAGGTGAGGTGTATGAGCCTCTGGTCGATGATCAATGGCCACACAACCCCCATTTTTGTCGAAAATAGCCATGAACGACCATTTTCAATAATATCGAAGGCTAACACCTACGGTTTTTTGACCAAGAAATGGTCTCCACCAGAAATCCAAGAATGTGATCTACGACAAGGAAACATATGTGGGGTGAGGTGTATGAGCCTCTGGTCGACGATCAATGGCCACACAACCCCCATTTTGCCGAAAATAGCCATGAATGACCATTTTCAATAATACCGAAGGCTAACACGTACGCGTTTTTAACCAAGATATGGTTTCCACCAGAAATCCAAGAATGTAATCTATGGCAAGGAAACATATGTGGGGTGAGGTTTATGAGCCTCTAGTCGATGATAAATGGCCACACAACCCCCATTTTTTATGAAAATAGCCATGAGCGACCTTGAAAATAGCCATGAGCGACCATTTTCAATAATACTAGAGGCTAACACCTACGGATTTTAGACCAAGAAATGGTCTCCACCAGAAATCCAAGAATGTGATCTATGGCAAGGAAACAAATGTGGGGTGAGGTGTATGAGCGTCTGGTCGATGATCAATGGCCACACAACCCCCATTTTTGTCGAAAATAGCCATGAACGACCATTTTCAATAATACCGAAGGCTAACACCTATGGATTTTTGACCAAGAAATGGTCTCCACCAGAAATCCAAGAATGTGATCAATGGCAAGGAAACATATGTGGGGTGAGGTGTATGAGCCTCTAGTCGATGATCAATGGCCACACAACCCCCATTTTTGTCGAAAATAGCCATGAATGACCATTTTCAAAAATACCAAAGGCTAACACGTATGGATTTTTGACCAAGAAATGGTCTCCACCAGGAATCCAAGAATGTGATCTATGGCAAGGAAACATATGTGGGGTGAGGTGTATGATCCTCTAGTCGATGATCAATGGCCACACAACCCCCATTTTGCCGAAAATAGCCATGAACGACCATTTTCAATAATACCGAAGGCTAACACGTACGAGTTTTTAACCAAGAAATGGTCTCCACCAGAAATCCAAGAATGTGATCTATGGCAAGGAAACATATGTGGGGTGAGGTTTATGAGCCTCTAGGTGATGATAAATGGCCACACAACCCCCATTTTTTATGAAAATAGCCATGAGCGACCATTTTCAATAATACTAGAGGCTAAGACCTACGGATTTTCGACCAAGAAATGGTCTCCACCAGAAATCCAAGAATGTGATCTATGGCAAGGAAACATATGTGGGGTGAGGTGTATGAGCATCTGGTCGATGATCAATGGCCACACACCCCCATTTTTGTCGAAAATAGCCATGAACGACCATTTTCAATAATACCGAAGGCTAACACCTACAGATTTTTGACCAAGAAATGGTCTCCACCAGAAATCCAAGAATGTGATCTATGGCAAGGAAACATATATGGGGTGAGGTGTATGAGCCTCTAGTCAATGATCAATGGCCACACAACCCCCATTTTTGTCGAAAATAGCCATGAACGACCATTTTCAATAATACCGAAGGCTAACACCTACGGATTTTTGACCAAGAAATGGTCTCCACCAGAAATCCAAGAATGTGATCTATGGCAAGGAAACATATGTGGGGTGAGGTGTATGAGCCTCTGGTCGATGATCAATGGCCACACAACCCCCATTTTGCCGAAAATAGCCATGAATGACCATTTTCAATAATACCGAAGGCTAACACGTACGAGTTTTTAACCAAGAAATGGTTTCCACCAGAAATCCAAGAATGTAATCTATGGCAAGGAAACATATGTGGGGTGAGGTTTATGAGCCTCTAGTCGATGATAAATGGCCACACAACCCCCATTTTTTATGAAAATAGCCATGAGCGACCTTGAAAATAGCCATGAGCGACCATTTTCAATAATACTAGAGGCTAACACCTACGGATTTTAGACCAAGAAATGGTCTCCACCAGAAATCCAAGAATGTGATCTATGGCAAGGAAACATATGTGGGGTGAGGTGTATGAGCGTCTGGTCGATGATCAATGGCCACACAACCCCCATTTTTGTCGAAAATAGCCATGAACGACCATTTTCAATAATACCAAAGGCTAACACCTACGAATTTTTGACCAAGAAATGTCTGCACCAGAAATCCAAGAATGTGATCTATGGCAAGGAAACATATGTGGGGTGTGGTGTATGAGCCTCTAGTCGATGATCAATGGCCACACAACCCCCATTTTTGTCGAAAATAGCCATGAATGACCATTTTCAAAAATACCAAAGGCTAACACGTACGGATTTTTAACCAAGAAATGGTCTCCACCAGAAATCCAAGAATGTGATCTATGGCAAGGAAACATATGTGGGGTGAGGTGTACGAGCCTCTGGTTGATGATCAATGGCCACACAACCCCCATTTTGCCGAAAATAGCCATGAATGACCATTTTCAATAATACCGAAGGCTAACACGTACGAGTTTTTAACCAAGAAATGGTTTCCACCAGAAATCCAAGAATGTAATCTATGGCAAGGAAACATATGTGGGGTGAGGTTTATGAGCCTCTAGTCGATGATAAATGGCCACACAACCCCATTTTTTATGAAAATAGCCATGAGCGACCTTGAAAATAGCCATGAGCGACCATTTTCAATAATACTAGAGGCTAACACCTACGGATTTTAGAACAAGAAATGGTCTCCACCAGAAATCCAAGAATGTGATCTATGGCAAGGAAACATATGTGGGGTGAGGTGTATGAGCGTCTGGTCGATGATCAATGGCCACACAACCCCCATTTTTGTCGAAAATAGCCATGAACGACCATTTTCAATAATACCGAAGGCTAACACCTACGGATTTTTTACCAAGAAATGGTCTCCACCAGAAATCCAAGAATGTGATCTATGGCAAGGAAACATATGTGGGGTGAGGTGTATGAGCCTCTGGTCGACGATCAATGGCCACACAACCCTAATTTTTGTCGAAAATAGCCATGAACGACCATTTTCAATGACACTGAAGGCTAACACCTACGGATATTTGACCAAGAAATGGTCTCCACCATAAATCCAAGAATATGATCTATGGCAAGGAAACATATGTGTAGTGAGGTGTATGAGCCTCTGGTCGAAGATCAATTGCCACACAACCCCCATTTTTGTCGAAAATAGCCATGAATGACCATTTTCAAAAATACCAAAGGCTAACACGTACGGATTTTTGACCAAGAAATGGTCTCCACCAGAAATCCAAGAATGTGATCTATGGCAAGGAAACATATGTGGGGTGAGGTGTACGAGCCTCTAGTCGATAATGAATGGTCACACAACCCCCATTTTGCCGAAAATAGCCATGAACGACCATTTTCAATAATACCGAAGGCTAACACGTACGAGTTTTTAACCAAGAAATGGTCTCCACCAGAAATCCAAGAATGTGATCTATGGCAAGGAAACATATGTGGGGCGAGGTTTATGAGCCTCTAGTCGATGATAAATGGCCACACAACCCCCATTTTTTATGAAAATAGCCATGAGCGACCTTGAAAATAGCCATGAGCGACCATTTTCAATAATACTAGAGGCTAACACCTATGGATTTTAGACCAAGAAATGGTCACCACCAAAAATCCAAGAATGTGATCTATGACAAGGAAACATATGTGGGGTGAGGTGTATGAGCGTCTGGTCGATGATCAATGGCCACACAACCCCCATTTTTGTCGAAAATAGCCATGAACGACCATTTTCCATAATACCGAAGGCTAACACCTACGGATTTTTGACCAAGAAATGGTCTCCACCAGAAATTCAAGAATGTGATCTATGGCAAGGAAACATATGTGGGGTGAGGTGTATGAGCCTCTGGTCGATGATCAATGGCCACACAACCCCCATTTTTGTCGAAAATAGCCATGAACGACCATTTTCAATAATACCGAAGGCTAACACCTACGGATTTTTGACCAAGAAATGGTCTCCACCAGAAATCCAAGAATGTGATCTATGGCAAGGAAACATATGTGGGGTGAGGTGTATGAGCGTCTGGTCGATGATCAATGGCCACACAACCCCCATTTTTGTCGAAAATAGCCATGAATGACCATTTACAATAATACCGAAGGCTAACACCTACGGATTTTTGACCAAGAAATGGTCTCCACCAGAAATCCAAGAATGTGATCTATGGAAAGGAAACATATGTGGGGTGAGGTGTACGAGCCTTTGGTCGATGATCAATGGCCACAGAACCTCCATTTTGCCGAAAATAGCCATGAACGACCATTTTCAATAATACCGAAGGCTAACACGTACGAGTTTTTGACCAAGAAATGGTCTCCACCAAAAATCCAAGAATGTGATCTATGGCAAGGAAACATATGTGGGGTGAGGTGTACGAGCCTCTGGTTGATGATCAATGGCCACACAACCCCCATTTTGCCGAAAATAGCCATGAATGACCATTTTCAATAATACCGAAGGCTAACACGTACGAGTTTTTAACCAAGAAATGGTTTCCACCAGAACTCCAAGAATGTAATCTATGGCAAGGAAACATATGTGGGGTGAGGTTTACGAGCCTCTAGTCGATGATAAATGGCCACACAACCCCCATTTTTTATGAAAATAGCCATGAGCGACCTTGAAAATAGCCATGAGCGACCATTTTCAATAATACTAGAGGATAACACCTACGGATTTTAGACCAAGAAATGGTCTCCACCAGAAATCCAAGAATGTGATCTATGGCAAGGAAACATATGTGGGGTGAGGTGTATGAGCGTCTGGTCGATGATCAATGGCCACACAACCCCCATTTTTGTCGAAAATAGCCATGAACGACCATTTTCAATAATACCGAAGGCTAACACCTACGGATTTTTGACCAAGAAATGGTCTCCACCAGAAATCCAAGAATGTGATATATGGCAAGGAAACATATGTGGGGTGAGGTGTATGAGCCTCTGGTCGATGATCAATGGCCACACAACCCCCATTTTTGTCGAAAATAGCCATGAACGACCATTTTCAATAATAACGAAGGCTAACACCTACGGATTTTTGACCAAGAAATGGTCTCCACCAGAAATCCAAGAATGTGATCTATGGCAAGGAAACATATGTGGGGTGAGGTGTATGAGCGTCTGGTCGATGATCAATGGCCACACAACCCCCATTTTTGTCGAAAATAGCCATGAATGACCATTTACAATAATACCGAAGGCTAACACCTACGGATTTTTGACCAAGAAATGGTCTCCACCAGAAATCCAAAAATGTGATCTATGGAAAGGAAACATATGTGGGGTGAGGTGTACGAGCCTCTGGTCGATGATCAATGGCCACAGAACCCCCATTTTGCCGAAAATAGCCATGAACGACCATTTTCAATAATACCGAAGGCTAACACGTACGAGTTTTTGACCAAGAAATGGTCTCCACCAGAAATCCAAGAATGTGATCTATGGCAAGGAAACATATGTGGGGTGAGGTGTATGAGCGTCTGGTCGATGATCAATGGCCACACAACCCCCATTTTTGTCGAAAATAGCCATGAATGACCATTTACAATAATACCGAAGGCTAACACCTACGGATTTTTGACCAAGAAATGGTCTCCACCAGAAATCCAAGAATGTGATCTATGGCAAGGAAACATATGTGGGGTGAGGTGTATGAGCCTCTGGTCGACGATCAATGGCCACACAACCCAAATTTTTGTCGAAAATAGCCATGAACGACCATTTTCAATGACACTGAAGGCTAACACCTACGGATTTTTGACCAAGAAATGGTCTCCACCATAAATCCAAGAATGTGATCTATGGCAAGGAAACATATGTGTAGTGAGGTGTATGAGCCTCTGGTCGAAGATCAATGGCCACACAACCCCCATTTTTGTCGAAAATAGCCATGAATGACCATTTTCAAAAATACCAAAGGCTAACACGTACGGATTTTTGACCAAGAAATGGTCTCCACCAGAAATCCAATAATGTGATCTATGGCAAGGAAACATATGTGGGGTGATGTAACACCCACTTTGTAATTGCTAGGAATAATACCCGTAGAGGAACAATTTCTCTTTATGTGAGTTTGATCTTTATGCATCATCATATGTGAACACCATGTCCAAAAACAACTAATAAAAAGATATGCTACTAAATCATTGCATCATGCTGAATATTTTATTGTGTGAGCATTACTTGTGACAATGTAAAAATAATATTTAAAAAAAAAATGAAAATGAATAAGTTAAAACTAGAGTGGAATTTGAGGTCCAAAATGATTTCTGGAATTTAGAAAAGAGAAGAAATGAATATTATGAGGAGAAAAATAAGTAAATAAAAATATATGGTTCCAAAACTAGAGTTTGAATTTGTGTAATTAACTCAATGGAGGAACTCATAACCAAATCCAAATTCAAGTTTGAATTCAAAAAAAAAAGGGGGAAAAAAGGAAAGTAAAGGAAAAATAAAAAGAAACAGAAAAAGAAAAAGAAAAGAAAAAGAGCCTAGCTGGGCTCAATCTTCTCAATTCGGCCCATCTGCTGTTACTCTCGCGCGGCCCAACGCCCGCGTGCGCCGACAGATGGGGCCCGCGTGCCAGCCGCTAACTTCACCGCACGCGCGCACCTGGCATGCGGACCCGGTCGGGCAGCCTCTGCGCGGTTTCCCCCTTCGTCCCAGCGTCACTGTCACACGGGCCAAGCCTGTCAGTTCTCCGCGCTTAACTGAAATCCCGAGCATGGCGGTGATCACCGGAGAGCGCGGATTCCGTTGTTGACCAACTGCTACACATAAAATGAATTGCGTCGTGTGCTTCCTAATCTTCTGTCCAGCTCGCGTCCACCAGGGGGGGGTTGAGAGAGAGAGAGCCAGGGCCGTAGTAACCAAGCGGGCGGAAGGTCGTCCTCCCCGTCGTCGGTCGTGCTCGACGCCAAATTGGGGCCTCGGGTGCGGGCAGAAGGCTTCGCCCAAGCCCCGGGACCGGTTGGGTGGCGATTGTGAGCTCGGAAGGTGACCTGTGGGGCGCTAAATTCATCGCCGCCGTGGCAGGGCCGTGGGTCGTCGCGGGCAGACCTGGTGACGGCCGGAAACGCGGTAAAAGCACATCTCCCATGTTTGTTACCTTCTCAATTTCATTTTGCACTTGAGTTGTGGGGCGATTGTGTACCATGGAGCGTTGTGGGCACTCCGGCCATGGTGGCCCGCCGCGACGCCGTGGGTCGTCACCAGAGCGCAGTCGGAGGTTGGGGATAGGCTCTGCGCCGTTGATCTCCATAGTGACGGCCCGGATTAGATTGAAGATATCCCTTCGCGTGTGTGATCCTAGCCGTAGATTTAGGATCAGTCGGATCAAAATGAATCAGGCTTCATTAAATCTCCACCATAGATTTTAATCGTAGGGCTAGTGTTGAATACTGGTTCGGGGCCGCTAAATCTAATCTGTAGCGTCCATTGGCGATCGTGCGGCCGAGATTAGAAGATACCCCTTCGCGGGTCCATTTTACTTAAGAGCCCCTCGGGTTTCAGTGAATCAACCCGCCGTCCAGTAAGCGCTGTTCACTGTGTCTAGGCTATTTTGCGCCAGGGCCCCTGCCCTTTTACAAATTTGAGGCCCAGTCCAGAACATAATAAAATCAGGGAAAATGATTATTAAATAGATTTTTAATACAAAAATAAGTGCTAAATCTTCAATAATTCTTAGAAAATTCATACTAACTCCAAATCACTTCATTCCAGTTCCTAAAATTTTGTAATTTTATTCTTTATCACCTAGAGCCTCTGTTATGTCATGAAAACAGTAAGAAATTTATTTATCACTTAATCCTATTTAAAGCACACAAAACCTTTGAAAGTGCATAACTTGAAATCTATAACTCGGAAAATTATGATTTCTGTTCCTAGAATTTTATTTTAATGTGTAGATTTTTACTGTATATTTTATTCATCTGTTTGGTGTGATGTTGATTTTGGCTATACTATGTATGTATTGTGTTGATGCGAATAGACGAGCAAGCCACTGTGGAAACTGAGATTCAGCAAGTAGAAGTAGCTGAGCAGGAGCTCATTGAAGGCAAGTTGTGCCCTTGACCACTTTTTACCCAATAATGTTCTTTAATATCACTTATCCATGCATAGGTTAATTTTGATGGGACCCAATAGGTCACCCTAGATTGTTTATCTCATTACCTTGTTTACCCCTGAATCACTTGGGTAGTTTGCTATTGCTTTATATGGTTTTGGGATAATCATTTATCACCTCTATGTTCCAATTCTTGTGGTTATTCTGTTTATGTTCATGTTGTTATCATTAATGTTAATTGGAACATAGAGCTTAACTTGAGAACCACGTGCCACCACAAGGGTTTAATGGGACGCCCTTGGCTGATTAACTAGGAAAGCTAGTGGAAGACTACCTTACCCGAAAGGGGCAAGGGCAGTAGGGGAGAGGTCAGTGCGGGGAGGTCCCTGGTTGATTTTGCTGCGATGGCGGTCAGCCAGGAACCCTGTACTGGATCTTCCCATAAACTGTAGCGGGTTTTCGGAAGCTAGTGGAACTTTGTAAAGGCCTCGTAGTGTTGCCCTGCCGTGCTTCCTAGGTAGAGGTGTATGGGATTCGCGACCCCTTGGCAGATGGGTAACATGACTTGTGGGTAAAGGGTACAACCTCTGCAGAGTGTAAAACTGGTATACTAGCCGAGCTCACGGTCATGAGCAGCTCAGGACTCTCACATGATTAATTATGGAACTTAAATTCAATTTGACATTTGCATCGCATTTGGGATTATTTTACTATTACTGTTCTTTATTATTATTAAGGTTTGGTATTTACTTACACTTAGTAATTGCTAATAAAATCTTGACCAACTTATAAAAGCAATGCTCAGCCTCAACCTCTATTTCATTGATCAGCCTTACACTACATGAACTCCCACCTTTGGTGAGTTCATGCCACATTATTCCCCACGACTTGTTGAGCTATGAACGTATGTGAGCTCACTCTTGCTGCCTCACACCCCCCCCCCACAGGAGAAGAACAGGTGGTCGAAGAGGAGCCGCCTAACACTGAGGAGTTCGATCTGATCTAGGTGGCGTTTCTGAGTCGACATTGGCGCCGGCGATCCTTAGTTCGCTTTATCTTTATTATTTTATTTTGTAATAAGACTTCCGCTATGTAATAAGTACTCTGATGTTTTATGACATTTATCTCTATACACTCTGTTATTATATATGTTGTCTTCTTGGCGCATGTATGAGATGCACCCGGTTTTGTCCCTTTAAAACCGGGTGTTACAGAAGTGGTATCAGAGGAAATGTTGACTGTAGGACGAAACCTAGATAGAAATGGATAAACCCTTACCTACTTTTCTTATTCTGATTCATTCTATACTTACCTTACTCTAATTCATTCTATACTTATCTTACCTTCATCCTGTCTCACCTTTTGCTGTCTAACTCTGATTATTCTTACCTTTTCTACTCTGAGACAAGATGGATTTCACACCTAGGAATCCTACATTTGTGATCTTTTTAAGAGATAGGAGACCTAAGACAAAACTAAAACTATTTTCTCTATTTTAAAAAAAAATGTTGGTTGATTGTTCTGATGATAAATGCTTGATTTGCTTCTTTGATTGATTGAAACATTATAGTTGGGCATCTTAGCATGTACCACCATAAGGTAATGTATTAGCTTTAGTAGATAACGCACCAATCTACTTAACTAATAAATCCCCCGCAGTAACATTCCTCCTAATTACTCACCTTGTCTACAATTCTTCCTTTCTTACCCTGTATTTCTAACCCAGATGGGCTACCCCTATAGTGTTAGAAGAGAGCACTATAGACTTGATCCTTGGTATGTCATGGTTAAGAAAGGCAAATGCAGTATATACACTGTGCTAAGGGAACCGTAGAATTCACCAGTTCCAAAGGATAAAGATTTGAAGTTGAAGTTGCAATGACTGCCACCATCAGACAAGCGACATTCTTAGTAGATGGGAAGTTTGTTGGTGTCAACATCTGTGTGGTTAGATATTTTCTGGATGCCTTTCCAGAGGAGTTACCAGGGATGCCACCAGATGAGGAATGTTGAGTTTTGTCATTGATCTCTTACCTGGGACTACCCCTACTCCCAAACTGTCATATAGGATGTCTGTAGAAGAGTTAAAGGAACTTAAGAAACAATTAACGGAGTTACAAGAGGCTGAGTATATTCGTTCGGATTCTTCACCTTGGAGAGCACCAGTACTATTTGTACAGAAGAAGGATGGATCACAAAGGATGTGTGTGGATTATAGATCCCTTAATGAAGCTACTGTGAAGAACAAGTATCCGTTACCCCGCGTTAAGGATTTATTTGATTAGATGAGAGGTGCTAGGGTATTCTCGAAGATTGATCTCCGATCGGTTACCATCAAATGAAGATTAGGCCATCGTATAATTCCAAGACGAATTTTTCGACCCGATATGGTTTATATGAGTTCATCGTTATGTCATTTGGACTAACTAATGCACCATCTACTTTATGGATCTGAAGAATAAGGTGTTTATGGAGTATTTGGACAGATTCGTCGTGGTGTTTATCGACGATATTCTTATCTATTCTAAGAATGAAAGTGATCATGAACAACATCTAAGGTTGGTGCTACAGAAGTTACGAGATAATCAACTCTATGCTAAGTTCAGCAAGTGCGAGTTTTGGATTGACAAGGTGCCATTCCTTGGTCATATTATTTCTAATGGAGGAATAGTAGTGGATCCTGCTAAAGTGAAGGAGATAATGGAGTGGAGAGTGCCCACTACAGTTACTGAGATTCGGAGTTTCTTGGGACTCGCAGGATATTATCGGAGATTTATTGAAGGATTTTCTAAGATTGCTAAGCCCATGACATCGCTTTTGGAGAAAGGAAGAGAATTCAAGTGGGATGAGAAATGCCAAGAGAGTTTTGATCAATTGAAGGAGAGATTGATGTCTCCACCAGTATTGATTATGCCAGATCTGCAGAAGGGATTTGACATTTACTGTGATGCATGTGGCCAAGGACTTGGATGTGTGCTTATGCAAGATGGTCATGTGATTGCCTATGCATCTCGTCAGTTGAGGAAGCATGAATTGAACTACCCCACCCATGACTTAGAGTTGGCTGCCGTTGTGCATGCACTTAAGATTTGGAGACACTACATTATGGGAACTAAGTGCCAAGTATACACGGACCATAAGAGTTTGAAGTATATATTCACTCAGAAGGATCTCAACCTGAGGCAACGCCGTTGGTTGGAGCTCATTAAGGATTATGACTTGGAGATTCACTATCACCCAGGCAAGGCGAATTTGGTTGCAGATGCCTTGAGTCGGAAGGAGCATGTTCACTCCGCTTTCGTTGTCCAGCTACCTGATGAATTAGCAAAGGATTTTGAGAGGCTCAACCTGGGAATTGTTACACATACGGAAGGAGTTACTATTGAATTGGAACCTACCTTGGAGCAAGAAATTCGTAAAGGTCAGGTTGGTGATGCCAAAATCCAGGAGATCAAGGATCTGATAACAGAGGGTAGAGGCCCAGAGTTCACAGAGGATGAGCAAGGCACGATATGGTTCAAGAATCGGATCTGTGTTCCCGATATCGATAGTCTTCGGGAAACCATATTGAAGGAGGCACATGATTCAGTTTATTCTATCCACCCTGGGAGCACTAAGATGTATCAAGATTTGAAGCAAAAGTATTGGTGGTATGGACTGAAAAGAGATGTGGCTGCTCATGTGGCTAAGTGTGATGTGTGTCAAAGAGTCAAGGCCGAACATCAAAGGCCAGCCGGACTACTGCACCCACTAAAGATACCTGAGTGGAAGTGGGAAGAGATTGGTATGGATTTTATTACTGGATTGCCTCGCACCCAGAAAAGATATGATGCTATATGGGTGATTGTGGATAGATTGACTAAAGTGGCTCACTTTATTCCTGTGAAGACTACTTATAAAGGTTCTCAGCTAGCAGAGTTATATATGGCTCGGATTGTGTGTTTACATGGAGTACCAAAGAAGATCGTGTCTGATCGAGGTTCACAGTTTACCTCAAGATTTTGGAGAAGCTTTCACGAGAACATGAGTACAAAGTTGAATTTTAGTACGGCTTATCACTCTCAGACTAATGGACAGACTGAAAGGACTAATCAAGTATTGGAGGTCATGTTGAGAGCTTGTGCCCTTCAGCATGGTAATAGTTGGGACAACAGTCTACCTTATGCTGAGTTCTCACATAATAATAGTTACCAGGCCAGTTTGAAGATGTCACTGTTCGAGACTCTGTATGACAGGAAATGCAGGACTCCTCTATATTGGGATCAGACTAGAGGAAGATAGTTCTTTGGACCTGAACTTATTCAAGAGGCAGAAGAACAAGTCCGTATAATTCAGAAGAATTGAGGGTAGCTCAAACCAGGCAAAAGAGCTATGCTGATAATAGAAGAAGGCCACTGGAATTTGAAGAAGGAGATTATGTGTATCTCAAGGTGTCACCACTTCGTGGAATGAGGAGATTCAAAGTTAAGGGCAAATTGTCCCCTCGCTACATTGGACCATTCTTGATCTTTAGAAGAGTTGGGGAGATGGCATACCAACTCGAGTTACCTGATAATCTATCGGATGTGCATAATGTGTTCCACGTATCTCAACTAAAGAAGTGTCTCCGTGTCCCTGAGGAACAGTTACCGATGGAAGAGCTTAGTGTTCAGGGTGATTTGACTTACACGGAGTACCCGATCAAGATTTTGGATACTTTGACTCGAGTTACGAGAAATAAGGTGATAAAGATGTGTAAAGTACAATGGAGTCATCACGGAGAAGATGAAGCAACATGGGAAAGAGAAGAAGAGCTTCGCATAGATTTTCCCCACCTTTTCCCTAGTTCTTCTTAAATCTCGAGGACGAGATTATTTTTAAGGGGGTAGGATTTGTAACACCCACTTTGTAATTGCTAGGAATAATACCCGTAGAGGAACAATTTCTCTTTATGTGAGTTTGATCTTTATGCATCATCATATGTGAACACCATGTCCAAAAACAACTAATAAAAAGATATGCTACTAAATCATTGCATCATGCTGAATATTTTATTGTGTGAGCATTACTTGTGACAATGTAAAAATAATATTTAAAAAAAAAATGAAAATGAATAAGTTAAAACTAGAGTGGAATTTGAGGTCCAAAATGATTTCTGGAATTTAGAAAAGAGAAGAAATGAATATTATGAGGAGAAAAATAAGTAAATAAAAATATATGGTTCCAAAACTAGAGTTTGAATTTGTGTAATTAACTCAATGGAGGAACTCATAACCAAATCCAAATTCAAGTTTGAATTCAAAAAAAAAAGGGGGAAAAAAGGAAAGTAAAGGAAAAATAAAAAGAAACAGAAAAAGAAAAAGAAAAGAAAAAGAGCCTAGCTGGGCTCAATCTTCTCAATTCGGCCCATCTGCTGTTACTCTCGCGCGGCCCAACGCCCGCGTGCGCCGACAGATGGGGCCCGCGTGCCAGCCGCTAACTTCACCGCACGCGCGCACCTGGCATGCGGACCCGGTCGGGCAGCCTCTGCGCGGTTTCCCCCTTCGTCCCAGCGTCACTGTCACACGGGCCAAGCCTGTCAGTTCTCCGCGCTTAACTGAAATCCCGAGCATGGCGGTGATCACCGGAGAGCGCGGATTCCGTTGTTGACCAACTGCTACACATAAAATGAATTGCGTCGTGTGCTTCCTAATCTTCTGTCCAGCTCGCGTCCACCTGGGGGGGGTTGAGAGAGAGAGAGCCAGGGCCGTAGTAACCAAGCGGGCGGAAGGTCGTCCTCCCCGTCGTCGGTCGTGCTCGACGCCAAATTGGGGCCTCGGGTGCGGGCAGAAGGCTTCGCCCAAGCCCCGGGACCGGTTGGGTGGCGATTGTGAGCTCGGAAGGTGACCTGTGGGGCGCTAAATTCATCGCCGCCGTGGCAGGGCCGTGGGTCGTCGCGGGCAGACCTGGTGACGGCCGGAAACGCGGTAAAAGCACATCTCCCATGTTTGTTACCTTCTCAATTTCATTTTGCACTTGAGTTGCGGGGCGATTGTGTACCATGGAGCGTTGTGGGCACTCCGGCCATGGTGGCCCGCCGCGACGCCGTGGGTCGTCACCAGAGCGCAGTCGGAGGTTGGGGATAGGCTCTGCGCCGTTGATCTCCATAGTGACGGCCCGGATTAGATTGAAGATATCCCTTCGCGTGTGTGATCCTAGCCGTAGATTTAGGATCAGTCGGATCAAAATGAATCAGGCTTCATTAAATCTCCACCATAGATTTTAATCGTAGGGCTAGTGTTGAATACTGGTTCGGGGCCGCTAAATCTAATCTGTAGCGTCCATTGGCGATCGTGCGGCCGAGATTAGAAGATACCCCTTCGCGGGTCCATTTTACTTAAGAGCCCCTCGGGTTTCAGTGAATCAACCCGCCGTCCAGTAAGCGCTGTTCACTGTGTCTAGGCTATTTTGCGCCAGGGCCCCTGCCCTTTTACAAATTTGAGGCCCAGTCCAGAACATAATAAAATCAGGGAAAATGATTATTAAATAGATTTTTAATACAAAAATAAGTGCTAAATCTTCAATAATTCTTAGAAAATTCATACTAACTCCAAATCACTTCATTCCAGTTCCTAAAATTTTGTAATTTTATTCTTTATCACCTAGAGCCTCTGTTATGTCATGAAAACAGTAAGAAATTTATTTATCACTTAATCCTATTTAAAGCACACAAAACCTTTGAAAGTGCATAACTTGAAATCTATAACTCGGAAAATTATGATTTCTGTTCCTAGAATTTTATTTTAATGTGTAGATTTTTACTGTATATTTTATTCATCTGTTTGGTGTGATGTTGATTTTGGCTATACTATGTATGTATTGTGTTGATGCGAATAGACGAGCAAGCCACTGTGGAAACTGAGATTCAGCAAGTAGAAGTAGCTGAGCAGGAGCTCATTGAAGGCAAGTTGTGCCCTTGACCACTTTTTACCCAATAATGTTCTTTAATATCACTTATCCATGCATAGGTTAATTTTGATGGGACCCAATAGGTCACCCTAGATTGTTTATCTCATTACCTTGTTTACCCCTGAATCACTTGGGTAGTTTGCTATTGCTTTATATGGTTTTGGGATAATCATTTATCACCTCTATGTTCCAATTCTTGTGGTTATTCTGTTTATGTTCATGTTGTTATCATTAATGTTAATTGGAACATAGAGCTTAACTTGAGAACCACGTGCCACCACAAGGGTTTAATGGGACGCCCTTGGCTGATTAACTAGGAAAGCTAGTGGAAGACTACCTTACCCGAAAGGGGCAAGGGCAGTAGGGGAGAGGTCAATGCGGGGAGGTCCCTGGTTGATTTTGCTGCGATGGCGGTCAGCCAGGAACCCTGTACTGGATCTTCCCATAAACTGTAGCGGGTTTTCGGAAGCTAGTGGAACTTTGTAAAGGCCTCGTAGTGTTGCCCTGCCGCGCTTCCTAGGTAGAGGTGTATGGGATTCGCGACCCCTTGGCAGATGGGTAACATGACTTGTGGGTAAAGGGTACAACCTCTGCAGAGTGTAAAACTGGTATACTAGCCGAGCTCACGGTCATGAGCAGCTCAGGACTCTCACATGATTAATTATGGAACTTAAATTCAATTTGACATTTGCATCGCATTTGGGATTATTTTACTATTACTGTTCTTTATTATTATTAAGGTTTGGTATTTACTTACACTTAGTAATTGCTAATAAAATCTTGACCAACTTATAAAAGCAATGCTCAGCCTCAACCTCTATTTCATTGATCAGCCTTACACTACATGAACTCCCACCTTTGGTGAGTTCATGCCACATTATTCCCCACGACTTGTTGAGCTATGAACGTATGTGAGCTCACTCTTGCTGCCTCACACCCCCCCCCACAGGAGAAGAACAGGTGGTCGAAGAGGAGCCGCCTAACACTGAGGAGTTCGATCTGATCTAGGTGGCGTTTCTGAGTCGACATTGGCGTCGGCGATCCTTAGTTCGCTTTATCTTTATTATTTTATTTTGTAATAAGACTTCCGCTATGTAATAAGTACTCTGATGTTTTATGACATTTATCTCTATACACTCTGTTATTATATATGTTGTCTTCTTGGCGCATGTATGAGATGCACCCGGTTTTGTCCCTTTAAAACCGGGTGTTACAGGTGACGTGTACGAGCCTCTGGTCGATGATCAATGGCCACACAACCCCCATTTTGCCGAAAATAGCCATGAACGACCATTTTCAATAATACCGAAGGCTAACACGTACGAGTTTTTAACCAAGAAATGGTCTCCACCAGAAATCCAAGAATGTGATCTATGGCAAGGAAACATATGTGGGGTGAGGTTTATGAGCCTCTAGTCGATGATAAATGGCCACACAACCCCCATTTTTTATGAAAATAGCCATGAGCGACCTTGAAAATAGCCATGAGCGACCATTTTCAATAATACTAGAGGCTAACACCTACGGATTTTAGACCAAGAAATGGTCTGCACCAGAAATCCAAGAATGTGATCTATGGCAAGGAAACATATGTGGGGTGAGGTGTATGAGCGTGTGGTCGATGATCAATGGCCACACAACCCCCATTTTTGTCGAAAATAGCCATGAACGACCATTTTCGATAATACCAAAGGCTAACACCTACGGATTTTTGACCAAGAAATGATCTCCACCAGAAATCCAAGAATGTCATCTATGGCAAGGAAACATATGTGGGGTGAGGTGTATGAGCCTCTGGTCGACGATCAATGGCCACACAACCCTAATTTTTTGTCGAAAATAGCCATGAACGACCATTTTCAATGACACTGAAGGCTAACACCTACGGATTTTTGACCAAGAAATGGTCTCCACCATAAATCCAAGAATGTGATCTATGGCAAGGAAACATATGTGTAGTGAGGTGTATGAGCCTCTGGTCGAAGATCAATGGCCACACAACCCCCATTTTTGTCGAAAATAGCCATGAATGACCATTTTCAAAAATACCAAAGGCTAACACATTCGGATTTTTGCCCAAGAAATGGTCTCCACCAGAAATCCAAGAATGTGATCTATGGCAAGGTAACATATGTGGGGTGAGGTGTACGAGCCTCTGGTCGATGATCAATGGCCACAGAACCCCCATTTTGCCGAAAATAGCCATGAATGACCATTTTCAATAATACCGAAGGCTAACACGTACGAGTTTTTGACCAAGAAATGGTCTCCACCAAAAATCCAAGAATGTGATCTATGGCAAGGAAACATATGAGGGGTGAGATTTATGAGCCTCTAGTCGATGATAAATGGCCACACAACCCCCATTTTTTATGAAAATAGCCATGAGCGACCATTTTCAATAATATTAGAGGCTAAGACCTACGGATTTTTGACCAAGAAATGGTCTCCACCAGAAATCTAAGAATGTGATCTATGGCAAGGAAACATATGTGGGGTGAGGTGTATGAGCCTCTGGTCGATGATCAATGGCCACACAACCCACATTGTTGTCGAAAATAGCCATGAATGACCATTTACAATAATACCGAAGGCTAACACCTACGGATTTTTGACCAAGAAATGGTCTCCACCAGAAATCCAAGAATGTGATCTATGGCAAGGAAACATATGTGGGGTGAGGTGTATGAGCCTCTGGTCGATGATCAATGGCCACACAACCCCCATTTTTGTCGAAAATGGCCATGAACGACCATTTTCAATAATATCGAAGGCTAACACCTACGGATTTTTGACCAAGAAATGGTCTCCACCAGAAATCCAAGAATGTGATCTACGACAAGGAAACATATGTGGGGTGAGGTGTATGAGCCTCTGGTCGACGATCAATGGCCACACAACCCCCATTTTGCCGAAAATAGCCATGAATGACCATTTTCAATAATACCGAAGGCTAACACGTACGAGTTTTTAACCAAGAAATGGTTTCCACCAGAAATCCAAGAATGTAATCTATGGCAAGGAAACATATGTGGGGTGAGGTGTACGAGCCTCTGGTCGATGATCAATGGCCACACAACCCCCATTTTGCCGAAAATAGCCATGAACGACCATTTTCAATAATACCGAAGGCTAACACGTACGAGTTTTTGACCAAGAAATGGTCTCCACCAAAAATCCAAGAATGTGATCTATGGCAAGGAAACATATGTGGGGTGAGATTTATGAGCCTCTAGTCGATGATAAATGGCCACACAACCCCCATTTTTTTATGAAAATAGCCATGAGCGACCATTTTCAATAATATTAGAGGCTAAGACCTACGGATTTTTGACCAAGAAATGGTCTCCACCAGAAATCCAAGAATGTGATCTATGGCAAGGAAACATATGTGGGGTGAGGTGTATGAGCCTCTGGTCGATGATCAATGGCCACACAACCCCCATTTTGCCAAAAATAGCCATGAACGACCATTTTCAATAATACCGAAGGCTAACACGTACGAGTTTTTGACCAAGAAATGGTCTCCACCAGAAATCCAAGAATGTGATCTATGGCAAGGAAACATATGTGAGGTGAGGTGTATGAGCCTCTGGTCGATGATCAATGGCCACACAACCCCCATTTTTGTCGAAAATAGCCATGAACGACCATTTTCAATAATATCGAAGGCTAACACCTACGGTTTTTTGACCAAGAAATGGTCTCCACCAGAAATCCAAGAATGTGATCTACGACAAGGAAACATATGTGGGGTGAGGTGTATGAGCCTCTGGTCGACGATCAATGGCCACACAACCCCCATTTTGCCGAAAATAGCCATGAATGACCATTTTCAATAATACCGAAGGCTAACACGTACGCGTTTTTAACCAAGATATGGTTTCCACCAGAAATCCAAGAATGTAATCTATGGCAAGGAAACATATGTGGGGTGAGGTTTATGAGCCTCTAGTCGATGATAAATGGCCACACAACCCCCATTTTTTATGAAAATAGCCATGAGCGACCTTGAAAATAGCCATGAGCGACCATTTTCAATAATACTAGAGGCTAACACCTACGGATTTTAGACCAAGAAATGGTCTCCACCAGAAATCCAAGAATGTGATCTATGGCAAGGAAACAAATGTGGGGTGAGGTGTATGAGCGTCTGGTCGATGATCAATGGCCACACAACCCCCATTTTTGTCGAAAATAGCCATGAACGACCATTTTCAATAATACCGAAGGCTAACACCTACGGATTTTTGACCAAGAAATGGTCTCCACCAGAAATCCAAGAATGTGATCTATGGCAAGGAAACATATGTGGGGTGAGGTGTATGAGCCTCTAGTCGATGATCAATGGCCACACAACCCCCATTTTTGTCGAAAATAGCCATGAATGACCATTTTCAAAAATACCAAAGGCTAACACGTATGGATTTTTGACCAAGAAATGGTCTCCACCAGGAATCCAAGAATGTGATCTATGGCAAGGAAACATATGTGGGGTGAGGTGTATGATCCTCTGGTCGATGATCAATGGCCACACAACCCCCATTTTGCCGAAAATAGCCATGAACGACCATTTTCAATAATACCGAAGGCTAACACGTACGAGTTTTTAACCAAGAAATGGTCTCCACCAGAAATCCAAGAATGTGATCTATGGCAAGGAAACATATGTGGGGTGAGGTTTATGAGCCTCTAGGTGATGATAAATGGCCACACAACCCCCATTTTTTATGAAAATAGCCATGAGCGACCATTTTCAATAATACTAGAGGCTAAGACCTACGGATTTTAGACCAAGAAATGGTCTCCACCAGAAATCCAAGAATGTGATCTATGGCAAGGAAACATATGTGGGGTGAGGTGTATGAGCCTCTAGTCGATGATCAATGGCCACACAACCCCCATTTTTGTCGAAAATAGCCATGAACGACCATTTTCAATAATACCGAAGGCTAACACCTACGGATTTTTGACCAAGAAATGGTCTCCACCAGAAATCCAAGAATGTGATCTATGGCAAGGAAACATATGTGGGGTGAGGTGTATGAGCCTCTGGTCGATGATCAATGGCCACACAACCCCCATTTTGCCGAAAATAGCCATGAATGACCATTTTCAATAATACCGAAGGCTAACACGTACGAGTTTTTAACCAAGAAATGGTTTCCACCAGAAATCCAAGAATGTAATCTATGGCAAGGAAACATATGTGGGGTGAGGTTTATGAGCCTCTAGTCGATGATAAATGGCCACACAACCCCCATTTTTTATGAAAATAGCCATGAGCGACCTTGAAAATAGCCATGAGCGACCATTTTCAATAATACTAGAGGCTAACACCTACGGATTTTAGACCAAGAAATGGTCTCCACCAGAAATCCAAGAATGTGATTAGCAAGGAAACATATGTGGGGTGAGGTGTATGAGCGTCTGGTCGATGATCAATGGCCACACAACCCCCATTTTTGTCGAAAATAGCCATGAACGACCATTTTCAATAATACTGAAGGCTAACACCTACGGATTTTTGACCAAGAAATGTCTGCACCAGAAATCCAAGAATGTGATCTATGGCAAGGAAACATATGTGGGGTGAGGTGTATGAGCCTCTAGTCGATGATCAATGGCCACACAACCCCCATTTTTGTCGAAAATTGCCATGAATGACCATTTTCAAAAATACCAAAGGCTAACACGTACGGATTTTTAACCAAGAAATGGTCTCCACCAGAAATCCAAGAATGTGATCTATGGCAAGGAAACATATGTGGGGTGAGGTGTACGAGCCTCTGGTTGATGATCAATGGCCACACAACCCCCATTTTGCCGAAAATAGCCATGAATGACCATTTTCAATAATACCGAAGGCTAACACGTACGAGTTTTTAACCAAGAAATGGTTTCCACCAGAAATCCAAGAATGTAATCTATGGCAAGGAAACATATGTGGGGTGAGGTTTATGAGCCTGTAGTCGATGATAAATGGCCACACAACCCCCATTTTTTATGAAAATAGCCATGAGCGACCTTGAAAATAGCCATGAGCGACCATTTTCAATAATACTAGAGGCTAACACCTACGGATTTTAGAACAAGAAATGGTCTCCACCAGAAATCCAAGAATGTGATCTATGGCAAGGAAACATATGTGGGGTGAGGTGTATGAGCGTCTGGTCGATGATCAATGGCCACACAACCCCCATTTTTGTCGAAAATAGCCATGAACGACCATTTTCAATAATACCGAAGGCTAACACCTACGGATTTTTTACCAAGAAATGGTCTCCACCAGAAATCCAAGAATGTGATCTATGGCAAGGAAACATATGTGGGGTGAGGTGTATGAGCCTCTGGTCGACGATCAATGGCCACACAACCCTAATTTTTGTCGAAAATAGCCATGAACGACCATTTTCAATGACACTGAAGGCTAACACCTACGGATATTTGACCAAGAAATGGTCTCCACCATAAATCCAAGAATATGATCTATGGCAAGGAAACATATGTGTAGTGAGGTGTATGAGCCTCTGGTCGAAGATCAATTGCCACACAACCCCCATTTTTGTCGAAAATAGCCATGAATGACCATTTTCAAAAATACCAAAGGCTAACACGTACGGATTTTTGACCAAGAAATGGTCTCCACCAGAAATCCAAGAATGTGATCTATGGCAAGGAAACATATGTGGGGTGAGGTGTACGAGCCTCTAGTCGATAATGAATGGTCACACAACCCCCATTTTGCCGAAAATAGCCATGAACGACCATTTTCAATAATACCGAAGGCTAACACGTACGAGTTTTTAACCAAGAAATGGTCTCCACCAGAAATCCAAGAATGTGATCTATGGCAAGGAAACATATGTGGGGCGAGGTTTATGAGCCTCTAGTCGATGATAAATGGCCACACAACCCCCATTTTTTATGAAAATAGCCATGAGCGACCTTGAAAATAGCCATGAGCGACCATTTTCAATAATACTAGAGGCTAACACCTATGGATTTTAGACCAAGAAATGGTCACCACCAGAAATCCAAGAATGTGATCTATGACAAGGAAACATATGTGGGGTGAGGTGTATGAGCGTCTGGTCGATGATCAATGGCCACACAACCCCCATTTTTGTCGAAAATAGCCATGAACGACCATTTTCAATAATACCGAAGGCTAACACCTACGGATTTTTGACCAAGAAATGGTCTCCACCAGAAATTCAAGAATGTGATCTATGGCAAGGAAACATATGTGGGGTGAGGTGTATGAGCCTCTGGTCGATGATCAATGGCCACACAACCCCCATTTTTGTCGAAAATAGCCATGAACGACCATTTTCAATAATACCGAAGGCTAACACCTACGGATTTTTGACCAAGAAATGGTCTCCACCAGAAATCCAAGAATGTGATCTATGGCAAGGAAACATATGTGGGGTGAGGTGTATGAGCGTCTGGTCGATGATCAATGGCCACACAACCCCCATTTTTGTCGAAAATAGCCATGAATGACCATTTACAATAATACCGAAGGCTAGCACCTACGGATTTTTGACCAAGAAATGGTCTCCACCAGAAATCCAAGAATGTGATCTATGGAAAGGAAACATATGTGGGGTGAGGTGTACGAGCCTTTGGTCGATGATCAATGGCCACAGAACCTCCATTTTGCCGAAAATAGCCATGAACGACCATTTTCAATAATACCGAAGGCTAACACGTACGAGTTTTTGACCAAGAAATGGTCTCCACCAAAAATCCAAGAATGTGATCTATGGCAAGGAAACATATGTGGGGTGAGGTGTACGAGCCTCTAGTCGAAAATAGCCATGAATGACCATTTTCAATAATACCGAAGGCTAACACGTACGAGTTTTTAACCAAGAAATGGTTTCCACCAGAACTCCAAGAATGTAATCTATGGCAAGGAAACATATGTGGGGTGAGGTTTACGAGCCTCTAGTCGATGATAAATGGCCACACAACCCCCATTTTTTATGAAAATAGCCATGAGCGACCTTGAAAATAGCCATGAGCGACCATTTTCAATAATACTAGAGGATAACACCTACGGATTTTAGACCAAGAAATGGTCTCCACCAGAAATCCAAGAATGTGATCTATGGCAAGGAAACATATGTGGGGTGAGGTGTATGAGCGTCTGGTCGATGATCAATGGCCACACAACCCCCATTTTTGTCGAAAATAGCCATGAACGACCATTTTCAATAATACCGAAGGCTAACACCTACGGATTTTTGACCAAGAAATGGTCTCCACCAGAAATCCAAGAATGTGATATATGGCAAGGAAACATATGTGGGGTGAGGTGTATGAGCCTCTGGTCGATGATCAATGGCCACACAACCCCCATTTTTGTCGAAAATAGCCATGAACGACCATTTTCAATAATAACGAAGGCTAACACCTACGGATTTTTGACCAAGAAATGGTCTCCACCAGAAATCCAAGAATGTGATCTATGGCAAGGAAACATATGTGGGGTGAGGTGTATGAGCGTCTGGTCGATGATCAATGGCCACACAACCCCCATTTTTGTTGAAAATAGCCATGAATGACCATTTACAATAATACCGAAGGCTAACACCTACGGATTTTTGACCAAGAAATGGTCTCCACCAGAAATCCAAAAATGTGATCTATGGAAAGGAAACATATGTGGGGTGAGGTGTACGAGCCTCTGGTCGATGATCAATGGCCACAGAACCCCCATTTTGCCGAAAATAGCCATGAACGACCATTTTCAATAATACCGAAGGCTAACACGTACGAGTTTTTGACCAAGAAATGGTCTCCACCAGAAATCCAAGAATGTGATCTATGGCAAGGAAACATATGTGGGGTGAGGTGTATGAGCGTCTGGTCGATGATCAATGGCCACACAACCCCCATTTTTGTCGAAAATAGCCATGAATGACCATTTACAATAATACCGAAGGCTAACACCTACGGATTTTTGACCAAGAAATGGTCTCCACCAGAAATCCAAGAATGTGATCTATGGCAAGGAAACATATGTGGGGTGAGGTGTATGAGCCTCTGGTCGACGATCAATGGCCACACAACCCAAATTTTTGTCGAAAATAGCCATGAACGACCATTTTCAATGACACTGAAGGCTAACACCTACGGATTTTTGACCAAGAAATGGTCTCCACCATAAATCCAAGAATGTGATCTATGGCAAGGAAACATATGTGTAGTGAGGTGTATGAGCCTCTGGTCGAAGATCAATGGCCACACAACCCCCATTTTTGTCGAAAATAGCCATGAATGACCATTTTCAAAAATACCAAAGGCTAACACGTACGGATTTTTGACCAAGAAATGGTCTCCACCAGAAATCCAATAATGTGATCTATGGCAAGGAAACATATGTGGGGTGACGTGTACGAGCCTCTGGTCGATGATCAATGGCCACACAACCCCCATTTTGCCGAAAATAGCCATGAACGACCATTTTCAATAATACCGAAGGCTAACACGTACGAGTTTTTAACCAAGAAATGGTCTCCACCAGAAATCCAAGAATGTGATCTATGGCAAGGAAACATATGTGGGGTGAGGTTTATGAGCCTCTAGTCGATGATAAATGGCCACACAACCCCCATTTTTTATGAAAATAGCCATGAGCGACCTTGAAAATAGCCATGAGCGACCATTTTCAATAATACTAGAGGCTAACACCTACGGATTTTAGACCAAGAAATGGTCTCCACCAGAAATCCAAGAATGTGATCTATGGCAAGGAAACATATGTGGGGTGAGGTGTATGAGCGTCTGGTCGATGATCAATGGCCACACAACCCCCATTTTTGTCGAAAATAGCCATGAACGACCATTTTCGATAATACCGAAGGCTAACACCTACGGATTTTTGACCAAGAAATGATCTCCACCAGAAATCCAAGAATGTCATCTATGGCAAGGAAACATATGTGGGGTGAGGTGTATGAGCCTCTGGTCGACGATCAATGGCCACACAACCCTAATTTTTTGTCGAAAATAGCCATGAACGACCATTTTCAATGACACTGAAGGCTAACACCTACGGATTTTTGACCAAGAAATGGTCTCCACCATAAATCCAAGAATGTGATCTATGGCAAGGAAACATATGTGTAGTGAGGTGTATGAGCCTCTGGTCGAAGATCAATGGCCACACAACCCCCATTTTTGTCGAAAATAGCCATGAATGACCATTTTCAAAAATACCAAAGGCTAACACATTCGGATTTTTGCCCAAGAAATGGTCTCCACCAGAAATCCAAGAATGTGATCTATGGCAAGGTAACATATGTGGGGTGAGGTGTACGAGCCTCTGGTCGATGATCAATGGCCACAGAACCCCCATTTTGCCGAAAATAGCCATGAATGACCATTTTCAATAATACCGAAGGCTAACACGTACGAGTTTTTGACCAAGAAATGGTCTCCACCAAAAATCCAAGAATGTGATCTATGGCAAGGAAACATATGTGGGGTGAGGTGTACGAGCCTCTAGTCGAAAATAGCCATGAATGACCATTTTCAATAATACCGAAGGCTAACACGTACGAGTTTTTAACCAAGAAATGGTTTCCACCAGAACTCCAAGAATGTAATCTATGGCAAGGAAACATATGTGGGGTGAGGTTTACGAGCCTCTAGTCGATGATAAATGGCCACACAACCCCCATTTTTTATGAAAATAGCCATGAGCGACCTTGAAAATAGCCATGAGCGACCATTTTCAATAATACTAGAGGATAACACCTACGGATTTTAGACCAAGAAATGGTCTCCACCAGAAATCCAAGAATGTGATCTATGGCAAGGAAACATATGTGGGGTGAGGTGTATGAGCGTCTGGTCGATGATCAATGGCCACACAACCCCCATTTTTGTCGAAAATAGCCATGAACGACCATTTTCAATAATACCGAAGGCTAACACCTACGGATTTTTGACCAAGAAATGGTCTCCACCAGAAATCCAAGAATGTGATATATGGCAAGGAAACATATGTGGGGTGAGGTGTATGAGCCTCTGGTCGATGATCAATGGCCACACAACCCCCATTTTTGTCGAAAATAGCCATGAACGACCATTTTCAATAATAACGAAGGCTAACACCTACGGATTTTTGACCAAGAAATGGTCTCCACCAGAAATCCAAGAATGTGATCTATGGCAAGGAAACATATGTGGGGTGAGGTGTATGAGCGTCTGGTCGATGATCAATGGCCACACAACCCCCATTTTTGTTGAAAATAGCCATGAATGACCATTTACAATAATACCGAAGGCTAACACCTACGGATTTTTGACCAAGAAATGGTCTCCACCAGAAATCCAAAAATGTGATCTATGGAAAGGAAACATATGTGGGGTGAGGTGTACGAGCCTCTGGTCGATGATCAATGGCCACAGAACCCCCATTTTGCCGAAAATAGCCATGAACGACCATTTTCAATAATACCGAAGGCTAACACGTACGAGTTTTTGACCAAGAAATGGTCTCCACCAGAAATCCAAGAATGTGATCTATGGCAAGGAAACATATGTGGGGTGAGGTGTATGAGCGTCTGGTCGATGATCAATGGCCACACAACCCCCATTTTTGTCGAAAATAGCCATGAATGACCATTTACAATAATACCGAAGGCTAACACCTACGGATTTTTGACCAAGAAATGGTCTCCACCAGAAATCCAAGAATGTGATCTATGGCAAGGAAACATATGTGGGGTGAGGTGTATGAGCCTCTGGTCGACGATCAATGGCCACACAACCCAAATTTTTGTCGAAAATAGCCATGAACGACCATTTTCAATGACACTGAAGGCTAACACCTACGGATTTTTGACCAAGAAATGGTCTCCACCATAAATCCAAGAATGTGATCTATGGCAAGGAAACATATGTGTAGTGAGGTGTATGAGCCTCTGGTCGAAGATCAATGGCCACACAACCCCCATTTTTGTCGAAAATAGCCATGAATGACCATTTTCAAAAATACCAAAGGCTAACACGTACGGATTTTTGACCAAGAAATGGTCTCCACCAGAAATCCAATAATGTGATCTATGGCAAGGAAACATATGTGGGGTGACGTGTACGAGCCTCTGGTCGATGATCAATGGCCACACAACCCCCATTTTGCCGAAAATAGCCATGAACGACCATTTTCAATAATACCGAAGGCTAACACGTACGAGTTTTTAACCAAGAAATGGTCTCCACCAGAAATCCAAGAATGTGATCTATGGCAAGGAAACATATGTGGGGTGAGGTTTATGAGCCTCTAGTCGATGATAAATGGCCACACAACCCCCATTTTTTATGAAAATAGCCATGAGCGACCTTGAAAATAGCCATGAGCGACCATTTTCAATAATACTAGAGGCTAACACCTACGGATTTTAGACCAAGAAATGGTCTCCACCAGAAATCCAAGAATGTGATCTATGGCAAGGAAACATATGTGGGGTGAGGTGTATGAGCGTCTGGTCGATGATCAATGGCCACACAACCCCCATTTTTGTCGAAAATAGCCATGAACGACCATTTTCGATAATACCGAAGGCTAACACCTACGGATTTTTGACCAAGAAATGATCTCCACCAGAAATCCAAGAATGTCATCTATGGCAAGGAAACATATGTGGGGTGAGGTGTATGAGCCTCTGGTCGACGATCAATGGCCACACAACCCTAATTTTTTGTCGAAAATAGCCATGAACGACCATTTTCAATGACACTGAAGGCTAACACCTACGGATTTTTGACCAAGAAATGGTCTCCACCATAAATCCAAGAATGTGATCTATGGCAAGGAAACATATGTGTAGTGAGGTGTATGAGCCTCTGGTCGAAGATCAATGGCCACACAACCCCCATTTTTGTCGAAAATAGCCATGAATGACCATTTTCAAAAATACCAAAGGCTAACACATTCGGATTTTTGCCCAAGAAATGGTCTCCACCAGAAATCCAAGAATGTGATCTATGGCAAGGTAACATATGTGGGGTGAGGTGTACGAGCCTCTGGTCGATGATCAATGGCCACAGAACCCCCATTTTGCCGAAAATAGCCATGAATGACCATTTTCAATAATACCGAAGGCTAACACGTACGAGTTTTTGACCAAGAAATGGTCTCCACCAAAAATCCAAGAATGTGATCTATGGCAAGGAAACATATGAGGGGTGAGATTTATGAGCCTCTAGTCGATGATAAATGGCCACACAACCCCCATTTTTTATGAAAATAGCCATGAGCGACCATTTTCAATAATATTAGAGGCTAAGACCTACGGATTTTTGACCAAGAAATGGTCTCCACCAGAAATCTAAGAATGTGATCTATGGCAAGGAAACATATGTGGGGTGAGGTGTATGAGCCTCTGGTCGATGATCAATGGCCACACAACCCACATTGTTGTCGAAAATAGCCATGAATGACCATTTACAATAATACCGAAGGCTAACACCTACGGAATTTTGACCAAGAAATGGTCTCCACCAGAAATCCAAGAATGTGATCTATGGCAAGGAAACATATGTGGGGTGAGGTGTATGAGCCTCTGGTCGATGATCAATGGCCACACAACCCCCATTTTTGTCGAAAATGGCCATGAACGACCATTTTCAATAATATCGAAGGCTAACACCTACGGATTTTTGACCAAGAAATGGTCTCCACCAGAAATCCAAGAATGTGATCTACGACAAGGAAACATATGTGGGGTGAGGTGTATGAGCCTCTGGTCGACGATCAATGGCCACACAACCCCCATTTTGCCGAAAATAGCCATGAATGACCATTTTCAATAATACCGAAGGCTAACACGTACGAGTTTTTAACCAAGAAATGGTTTCCACCAGAAATCCAAGAATGTAATCTATGGCAAGGAAACATATGTGGGGTGAGGTGTACGAGCCTCTGGTCGATGATCAATGGCCACACAACCCCTATTTTGCCGAAAATAGCCATGAACGACCATTTTCAATAATACCGAAGGCTAACACGTACGAGTTTTTGACCAAGAAATGGTCTCCACCAAAAATCCAAGAATGTGATCTATGGCAAGGAAACATATGTGGGGTGAGATTTATGAGCCTCTAGTCGATGATAAATGGCCACACAACCCCCATTTTTTTATGAAAATAGCCATGAGCGACCATTTTCAATAATATTAGAGGCTAAGACCTACGGATTTTTGACCAAGAAATGGTCTCCACCAGAAATCCAAGAATGTGATCTATGGCAAGGAAACATATGTGGGGTGAGGTGTATGAGCCTATGGTCGATGATCAATGGCCACACAACCCCCATTTTTGTCGAAAATAGCCATGAATGACCATTTACAATAATACCGAAGGCTAACACCTACGGATTTTTGACCAAGAAATGGTCTCCACCAGAAATCCAAGAATGTGATCTATGGCAAGGAAACATATGTGGGGTGAGGTGTATGAGCCTCTGGTTGACGATCAATGGCCACACAACCCTAATTTTTTGTCGAAAATAGCCATGAACGACCATTTTCAATGACACTAAAGGCTAACACCTACGGATTTTTGACCAAGAAATGGTCTCCACCATAAATCCAAGAATGTGATCTATGGCAAGGAAACATATGTGTAGTGAGGTGTATGAGCCTCTGGTCGAAGATCAATGGCCACACAACCCCCATTTTTGTCGAAAATAGCCATGAATGACCATTTTCAAAAATACCAAAGGCTAACACATTCGGATTTTTGCCCAAGAAATGGTCTCCACCAGAAATCCAAGAATGTGATCTATGGCAAGGAAACATATGTGGGGTGAGGTGTACGAGCCTCTGGTCGATGATCAATGGCCACAGAACCCCCATTTTGCCGAAAATAGCCATGAATGACCATTTTCAATAATACCGAAGGCTAACACGTACGAGTTTTTGACCAAGAAATGGTCTCCACCAAAAATCCAAGAATGTGATCTATGGCAAGGAAACATATGAGGGGTGAGATTTATGAGCCTCTAGTCGATGATAAATGGCCACACAACCCCCATTTTTTATGAAAATAGCCATGAGCGACCATTTTCAATAATATTAGGGGCTAAGACCTACGGATTTTTGACCAAGAAATGGTCTCCACCAGAAATCCAAGAATGTGATCTATGGCAAGGAAACATATGTGGGGTGAGGTGTATGAGCCTATGGTCGATGATCAATGGCCACACAACCCCCATTTTTGTCGAAAATAGCCATGAATGACCATTTACAATAATACCGAAGGCTAACACCTACGGATTTTTGACCAAGAAATGGTCTCCACCAGAAATCCAAGAATGTGATCTATGGCAAGGAAACATATGTGGGTTGAGGTGTATGAGCCTCTGGTCGATGATCAATGGCCACACAACCCCCATTTTTTTCGAAAATAGCCATGAACGACCATTTTCAATAATATCGAAGGCTAACACCTACGGATTTTTGACCAAGAAATGGTCTCCACCAGAAATCCAAGAATGTGATCTACGACAAGGAAACATTTGTGGGGTGAGGTGTATGAGCCTCTGGTCGACGATCAATGGCCACACAACCCCCATTTTGCCGAAAATAGCCATGAATGACCATTTTCAATAATACCGAAGGCTAACACGTACGAGTTTTTAACCAAGAAATGGCTTCCACCAGAAATCCAAGAATGTAATCTATGGCAAGGAAACATATGTGGGGTGAGGTTTATGAGCCTCTAGTCGATGATAAATGGCCACACAACCCCCATTTTTTATGAAAATAGCCATGTGCGACCTTGAAAATAGCCATGAGCGACCATTTTCAATAATACTAGAGGCTAACACCTACGGATTTTAGACCAAGAAATGGTCTCCACCAAAAATCCAAGAATGTGATCTATGGCAAGGAAACATATGTGGGGTGAGGTGTATGAGCGTCTGGTCGATGATCAATGGACACACAACCCCCATTTTTGTCGAAAATAGCCATGAACGACCATTTTCAATAATACCGAAGGCTAACACCTACGGATTTTTAACCAAGAAATGGTCTCCACCAATAATCCAAGAATGTGATTTATGGCAAAGAAACATATGTGGGGTGAGGTGTATGAGCCTCTAGTCGACGATCAATGGCCACACAACCGTAATTTTTGTCGAAAATAGCCATGAACGACCATTTTCAATGACACTGAAGGCTAACACCTACGGATTTTTGACCAAGAAATGGTCTCCACCATAAATCCAAGAATGTGATCTATGGCAAGGAAACATATGTGTAGTGAGGTGTATGAGCCTCTGGTCGAAGATCAATGGCCACACAACCCCCATTTTTGTCGAAAATAGCCATGAATGACCATTTTCAAAAATACCAAAGGCTAACACGTACGGATTTTTGACCAAGAAATGGTCTCCACCAGAAATCCAAGAATGTGATCTATGGCAAGGAAACATATGTGGGGTGAGGTGTATGAGCCTCTAGTCGATGATCAATGGCCACACAACCCCCATTTTGCCGAAAATAGCCATGAACGACCATTTTCAATAATACCGAAGGCTAACACGTACGAGTTTTTAACCAAGAAATGGTCTCCACCAGAAATCCAAGAATGTGATCTATGGCAATGAAACATATGTGGGGTGAGGTTTATGAGCCTCTAGTCGATGATAAATGGCCACACAACCCCCATTTTTTATGAAAATAGCCATGAGCGACCTTGAAAATAGCCATGAGCGACCATTTTCAATAATACTAGAGGCTAACACCTACGGATTTTAGACCAAGAAATGGTCACCACCAGAAATCCAAGAATGTGATCTATGGCAAGGAAACATATGTGGGGTGAGGTGTATGAGCGTCTGGTCGATGATCAATGGCCACACAACCCCCATTTTTATCGAAAATAGCCATGAACGACCATTTTCAATAATACCTAAGGCTAACACCTACGGATTTTTGACCAAGAAATGGTCTCCACCAGAAATCCAAGAATGTGATCTATGGCAAGGAAACATATGTGGGGTGAGGTGTATGAGCCTCTGGTCGACGATCAATGGCCACACAACCCTAATTTTTGTCGAAAATAGCCATGAACGACCATTTTCAATGACACTGAAGGCTAACACCTACGGATTTTTGACCAAGAAATGGTCTCCACCATAAATCCAAGAATGTGATCTATGGCAAGGAAACATATGTGTAGTGAGGTGTATGAGCCTCTGGTCGAAGATCAATGGCCACACAACCCCCATTTTTGTCGAAAATAGCCATGAATGACCATTTTCAAAAATACCAAAGGCTAACACATTCGGATTTTTGCCCAAGAAATGGTCTCCACCAGAAATCCAAGAATGTGATCTATGGCAAGGAAACATATGTGGGGTGAGGTGTACGAGCCTCTGGTCGATGATCAATGGCCACAGAACCCCCATTTTGCCGTAAATAGCCATGAACGACCATTTTCAATAATACCGAAGGCTAACACGTACGAGTTTTTGACCAAGAAATGGTCTCCACCAAAAATCCAAGAATGTGATCTATGGCAAGGAAACATATGTGGGGTGAGATTTATGAGCCTCTAGTCGATGATAAATGGCCACACAACCCCCATTTTTTATGAAAATAGCCATGAGCGACCATTTTCAATAATATTAGAGGCTAAGACCTACGGATTTTTGACCAAGAAATGGTCTCCACCAGAAATCCAAGAATCTGATCTATGGCAAGGAAACATATGTGGGGTGAGGTGTATGAGCCTCTGGTCGATGATCAATGGCCACACAACCCCCATTTTTGTCGAAAATAGCCATGAATGACCATTTACAATAATACCGAAGGCTAACACCTACGGATTTTTGACCAAGAAATGGTCTCCACCAGAAATCCAAGAATGTGATCTATGGCAAGGAAACATATGTGGGGTGAGGTGTATGAGCCTCTGGTCGATGATCAATGGCCACACAACCCCCATTTTTGTCGAAAATAGCCACGAACGACCATTTTCAATAATATCGAAGGCTAACACCTACGGATTTTTGACCAAGAAATGGTCTCCACCAGAAATCCAAGAATGTGATCTACGACAAGGAAACATATGTGGGGTGAGGTGTATGAGCCTCTGGTCGACGATCAATGGCCACACAACCCCCATTTTGCCGAAAATAGCCATGAATGACCATTTTCAATAATACCGAAGGCTAACACGTATGAGTTTTTAACCAAGAAATGGTTTCCACCAGAAATCCAAGAATGTAATCTATGGCAAGAAAAACATATGTGGGGTGAGGTTTATGAGCCTCTAGTCGATGATAAATGGCCACACAACCCCCATTTTTTATGAAAATAGCCATGAGCGACCTTGAAAATAGCCATGAGCGACCATTTTCAATAATATTAGAGGCTAAGACCTACGGATTTTTGACCAAGAAATGGTCTCCACCAGAAATCCAAGAATGTGATCTATGGCAAGGAAACATATGTGGGGTGAGGTGTATGAGCCTCTGGTCGATGATCAATGGCCACACAACCCCCATTTTTGTCGAAAATAGCCATGAATGACCATTTACAATAATACCGAAGGCTAACACCTACGGATTTTTGACCAAGAAATGGTCTCCACCAGAAATCCAAGAATGTGATCTATGGCAAGGAAACATATGTGGGGTGAGGTGTATGAGCCTCTGGTCGATAATCAATGGCCACACAACCCCCATTTTTGTCGAAAATAGCCATGAACGACCATTTTCAATAATATCGAAGGCTAACACCTATGGATTTTTGACCAAGAAATGGTCTCCACCAGAAATCCAAGAATGTGATCTACGACAAGGAAACATATGTGGGGTGAGGTGTATGAGCCTCTGGTCGACGATCAATGGCCACACAACCCCCATTTTGCCAAAAATAGCCATGAATGACCATTTTCAATAATACCGAAGGCTAACACGTACGAGTTTTTAACCAAGAAATGGTTTCCACCAGAAATCCAAGAATGTAATCTATGGCAAGGAAACATATGTGGGGTGAGGTTTATGAGCCTCTAGTCGATGATAAATGGCCACACAACCCCCATTTTTTATGAAAATAGCCATGAGCGACCTTGAAAATAGCCATGAGCGACCATTTTCAATAATACTAGAGGCTAACACCTACGGATTTTAGACCAAGAAATGGTCTCCACCAGAAATCCAAGAATGTGATCTATGGCAAGGAAACATATGTGGGGTGAGGTGTATGAGCTTCTGGTCGATGATCAATGGCCACACAACCCCCATTTTTGTCGAAAATAGCCATGAACGACCATTTTCAATAATATCAAAGGCTAACACCTACGGAATTTTGACCAAGAAATGGTCTCCAGCAGAAATCCAAGAATGTGATCTATGGCAAGGAAACATATGTGGGGTGAGGTGTATGAGCCTCTGGTCGACGATCAATGGCCACCCAACCCCCATTTTTTATGAAAATAGCCATGAGCGACCTTGAAAATAGCCATGAGCGACCATTTTCAATAATACTAGAGGCTAACACCTACGGATTTTAGACCAAGAAATGGTCTCCACCAGAAATCCAAGAATGTGATCTATGGCAAGGAAACATATGTGGGGTGAGGTGTATGAGCGTCTGGTCGATGATCAATGGCCACACAACCCCCATTTTTGTCGAAAATAGCCATGAACGACCATTTTCAATAATACCGAAGGCTAACACCTACGGATTTTTGACCAAGAAATGGTCTCCACCAGAAATCCAAGAATGTGATCTATGGCAAGGAAACATATGTGGGGTGAGGTGTATGAGCCTCTGGTCGATGATCAATGGCCACACAACCCCCATTTTTGTCGAAAATAGCCATGAACGACCATTTTCAATAATATCGAAGGCTAACACCTACGGATTTTTGACCAAGAAATGGTCTCCACCAGAAATCCAAGAATGTGATCTACGACAAGGAAACATATGTGGGGTGAGGTGTATGAGCCTCTGGTCGACGATCAATGGCCACACAACCCCCATTTTGCCGAAAATAGCCATGAATGACCATTTTCAATAATATCGAAGGCTAACACCTACGGATTTTTGACCAAGAAATGGTCTCCACCAGAAATCCAAGAATGTGATCTACGACAAGGAAACATATGTGGGGTGAGGTGTATGAGCCTCTGGTCGACGATCAATGGCCACACAACCCCCATTTTGCCGAAAATAGCCATGAATGACCATTTTCAATAATACCGAAGGCTAACACGTACGAGTTTTTAACCAAGAAATGGTTTCCACCAGAAATCCAAGAATGTAATCTATGGCAAGGAAACATATGTGGGGTGAGGTTTATGAGCCTCTAGTCGATGATAAATGGCCACACAACCCCCATTTTTTATGAAAATAGCCATGAGCGACCTTGAAAATAGCCATGAGCGACCATTTTCAATAATACTAGAGGCTAACACCTACGGATTTTAGACCAAGAAATGGTCTCCACCAGAAATCCAAGAATGTGATCTATGGCAAGGAAACATATGTGGGGTGAGGTGTATGAGCGTCTGGTCGATGATCAATGGCCACACAACCCCCATTTTTGTCGAAAATAGCCATGAACGACCATTTTCAATAATACCGAAGGCTAACACCTACGGATTTTTGACCAAGAAATGGTCTCCACCAGAAATCCAAGAATGTGATCTATGGCAAGGAAACATATGTGGGGTGAGGTGTATGAGCCTCTGGTCGATGATCAATGGCCACACAACCTCCATTTTTGTCGAAAATAGCCATGAACGACCATTTTCAATAATATCGAAGGCTAACACCTACTGATTTTTGACCAAGAAATGGTCTCCACCAGAAATCCAAGAATGTGATCTACAACAAGGAAACATATGTGGGGTGAGGTGTATGAGCCTCTGGTCGACGATCAATGGCCACACAACCCCCATTTTGCCGAAAATAGCCATGAATGACCATTTTCAATAATATCGAAGGCTAACACCTACGGATTTTTGACCAAGAAATGGTCTCCACCAGAAATCCAAGAATGTGATCTACGACAAGGAAAAATATGTGGGGTGAGGTGTATGAGCCTCTGGTCGACGATCAATGGCCACACAACCCCCATTTTGCCGAAAATAGCCATGAATGACCATTTTCAATAATACCGAAGGCTAACACGTACGAGTTTTTAACCAAGAAATGGTTTCCACCAGAAATCCAAGAATGTAATCTATGGCAATGAAACATATGTGGGGTGAGGTTTATGAGCCTCTAGTCGATGATAAATGGCCACACAACCCCCATTTTTTATGAAAATAGCCATGAGCGACCTTGAAAATAGCCATGAGCGACCATTTTCAATAATACTAGAGGCTAACACCTACGGATTTTAGACCAAGAAATGGTCTCCACCAGAAATCCAAGAATGTGATCTATGGCAAGGAAACATATGTGGGGTGAGGTGTATGAGCGTCTGGTCGATGATCAATGGCCACACAACCCCCATTTTTGTCGAAAATAGCCATGAACGACCATTTTCAATAATACCGAAGGCTAACACCTACGGATTTTTTACCAAGAAATGGTCTCCACCAGAAATCCAAGAATGTGATCTATGGCAAGGAAACATATGTGGGGTGAGGTGTATGAGCCTCTAGTCGATGATCAATGGCCACACAACCCCCATTTTTGTCGAAAATAGCCATGAATGACCATTTTCAAAAATACCAAAGGCTAACACGTACGGATTTTTAACCAAGAAATGGTCTCCACCGGAAATCCAAGAATGTGATCTATGGCAAGGAAACATATGTGGGGTGAGGTGTACGAGCCTCTAATCGATGATCAATGGCCACACAACCCCCATTTTGCCGAAAATAGCCATGAATGACCATTTTCAATAATACCGAAGGCTAACACGTACGAGTTTTTAACCAAGAAATGGTCTCCACCAGAAATCCAAGAATGTGATCTATGGCAAGGAAACATATGTGGGGTGAGGTGTATGAGCGTCTGGTCGATGATCAATGGCCACACAACCCCCATTTTTGTCGAAAATAGCCATGAACGACCATTTTCAATAATACCGAAGGCTAACACCTACGGATTTTTGACCAAGAAATGGTCTCCACCAGAAATCCAAGAATGTGATCTATGGCAAGGAAACATATGTGGGGTGAGGTGTATGAGCCTCTGGTCGACGATCAATGGCCACACAACCCTAATTTTTGTCGAAAATAGCCATGAACGACCATTTTCAATGACATTGAAGGCTAACACCTACGGATTTTTGACCAAGAAATGGTCTCCACCATAAATCCAAGAATGTGATCTATGGCAAGGAAACATATGTGTAGTGAGGTGTATGAGCCTCTGGTCGATGATCAATGGCCACACAACCCCCATTTTTGTCGAAAATAGCCATGAATGACCATTTACAATAATACCGAAGGCTAACACCTACGGATTTTTGACCAAGAAATGGTCTCCACCAGAAATCCAAGAATATGATCTATGGCAAGGAAACATATGTGGGGTGAGGTGTATGAGCCTCTGGTCGACGATCAATGGCCACACAACCCCCATTTTGCCGAAAATAGCCATGAATGACCATTTTCAATAATACCGAAGGCTAACACGTACGAGTTTTTAACCAAGAAATGGTCTCCACCAGAAATCCAAGAATGTAATCTATGGCAAGGAAACATATGTGGGGTGAGGTTTATGAGCCTCTAGTCGATGATAAATGGCCACACAAGAGCCATTTTTTATGAAAATAGCCATGAGCGACCTTGAAAATAGCCATGAGCGACCATTTTCAATAATACTAGAGGCTAACACCTACGGATTTTAGACCAAGAAATGGTCTCCACCAGAAATCCAAGAATGTGATCTATGGCAAGGAAACATATGTGGGGTGAGGTGTATGAGCGTCTGGTCGATGATCAATGGCCACACAACCCCCATTTTTGTCGAAAATAGCCATGAATGACCATTTTCAATAATACCGAAGGCTAACACCTACGGATTTTTGACCAAGAAATGGTCTCCACCAGAAATCCAATAATGTGATCTATGGCAAGGAAACATATGTGGGGTGAGGTGTATGAGCCTCTAGTCGATGATCAATGGCCACACAACCCCCATTTTTGTCGAAAATAGCCATGAATGATCATTTTCAAAAATACCAAAGGCTAACACGTACGGATTTTTGACCAAGAAATGGTCTCCACCAGAAATCCAAGAATGTGATCTATGGCAACGAAACATATGTGGGGTGAGGTGTACGAGCCTCTGGTCGATGATCAATGGCCACACAACCCCCATTTTGCCAAAAATAGCCATGAATGACCATTTTCAATAATACCGAAGGCTAACACGTACGAGTTTTTAACCAAGAAATGGTTTCCACCAGAAATCCAAGAATGTAATCTATGGCAAGGAAACATATGTGGGGTGAGGTTTATGAGCCTCTAGTCGATGATAAATGGCCACACAACCCCCATTTTTTATGAAAATAGCCATGAGCGACCTTGAAAATAGCCATGAGCGACCATTTTCAATAATACTAGAGGCTAACACCTACGGATTTTAGACCAAGAAATGGTCTCTACCAGAAATCCAAGAATGTGATCTATGGCAAGGAAACATATGTGGGGTGAGGTGTATGAGCGTCTGGTCGATGATCAATGGCCACACAACCCCCATTTTTGTCGAAAATAGCCATGAACGACCATTTTCAATAATACCGAAGGCTAACACCTACGGATTTTTGACCAAGAAATGGTCTCCACCAGAAATCCAAGAATGTGATCTATCGCAAGGAAACATATGTGGGGTGAGGTGTATGAGCCTCTGGTCGACGATCAATGGCCACACAACCCCCATTTTTTATGAAAATAGCCATGAGCGACCTTGAAAATAGCCATGAGCGACCATTTTCAATAATACTAGAGGCTAACACCTACGGATTTTAGACCAAGAAATGGTCTCCACCAGAAATCCAAGAATGTGATCTATGGCAAGGAAACATATGTGGGGTGAGGTGTATGAGCATCTGGTCGATGATCAATGGCCACACAACCCCCATTTTTGTCGAAAATAGCCATGAACGACCATTTTCAATAATACCGAAGGCTAACACCTACGGATTTTTGACCAAGAAATGGTCTCCACCAGAAATCCAAGAATGTGATCTATGGCAAGGAAACATTTGTGGGGTGAGTTGTATGAGACTCTGGTCGATGATCAATGGCCACACAACCCCCATTTTTGTCGAAAATAGCCATGAACGACCATTTTCAATAATATCGATGGCTAACACCTACGGATTTTTGACCAAGAAATGGTCTCCACCAGAAATCCAAGAATGTGATCTACGACAAGGAAACATATGTGGGGTGAGGTGTATGAGCCTCTGGTCGACGATCAATGGCCACACAACCCCCATTTTGCCGAAAATAGCCATGAATGACCATTTTCAATAATATCGAAGGCTAACACCTACGGATTTTTGACCAAGAAATGGTCTCCACCAGAAATCCAAGAATGTGATCTACGACAAGGAAACATATGTGAGGTGAGGTGTATGAGCCTCTGGTCGACGATCAATGGCCACACAACCCCCATTTTGCCGAAAATAGCCATGAATGACCATTTTCAATAATACCGAAGGCTAACACGTACGAGTTTTTAACCAAGAAATGGTTTCCACCAGAAATCCAAGAATGTAATCTATGGCAAGGAAACATATGTGGGGTGAGGTTTATGAGGCTCTAGTCGATGATAAATGGCCACACAACCCCCATTTTTTATGAAAATAGCCATGAGCGACCTTGAAAATAGCCATGAGCGACCATTTTCAATAATACTAGAGGCTAACACCTACGGATTTTAGACCAAGAAATGGTCTCCACCAGAAATCCAAGAATGTGATCTATGGCAAGGAAACATATGTGGGGTGAGGTGTATGAGCGTCTAGTCGATGATCAATGGCCACACAACCCCCATTTTTGTCGAAAATAGCCATGAACGACCATTTTCAATAATACCGAAGGCTAACACCTACGGATTTTTGACCAAGAAATGGTCTCCACCAGAAATCCAACAATGTGATCTATGGCAAGGAAACATATGTGGGGTGAGGTGTATGAGCCTCTGGTCGATGATCAATGGCCACACAACCTCCATTTTTGTCGAAAATAGCCATGAACGACCATTTTCAATAATATCGAAGGCTAACACCTACGGATTTTTGACCAAGAAATGGTCTCCACCAGAAATCCAAGAATGTGATCTACGACAAGGAAACATATGTGGGGTGAGGTGTATGAGCCTCTGGTCGACGATCAATGGCCACACAACCCCCATTTTGCCGAAAATAGCCATGAATGACCATTTTCAATAATATCGAAGGCTAACACCTACGGATTTTTGACCAAGAAATGGTCTCCACCAGAAATCCAAGAATGTGATCTACGACAAGGAAACATATGTGGGGTGAGGTGTATGAGCCTCTGGTCGACGATCAATGCCCACACAACCCCCATTTTGCCGAAAATAGCCATGAATGACCATTTTCAATAATACCGAAGGCTAACACGTACGAGTTTTTAACCAAGAAATGGTTTCCACTAGAAATCCAAGAATGTAATCTATGGCAATGAAACATATGTGGGGTGAGGTTTATGAGCCTCTAGTCGATGATAAATGGCCACACAACCCCCATTTTTTATGAAAATAGCCATGAGCGACCATTTTCAATAATACTAGAGGCTAACACCTACGGATTTTAGACCAAGAAATGGTCTCCACCAGAAATCCAAGAATGTGATCTATGGCAAGGAAACATATGTGGGGTGAGGTGTATGAGCGTCTGGTCGATGATCAATGGCCACACAACCCCCATTTTTGTCGAAAATAGCCATGAACGACCATTTTCAATAATACCGAAGGCTAACACCTACGGATTTTTTACCAAGAAATGGTCTCCACCAGAAATCCAAGAATGTGATCTATGGCAAGGAAACATATGTGGGGTGAGGTGTATGAGCTTCTAGTCGATGATCAATGGCCACACAACCCCCATTTTTGTCGAAAATAGCCATGAATGACCATTTTCAAAAATACCAAAGGCTAACACGTACGAATTTTTAACCAAGAAATGGTCTCCACCAGAAATCCAAGAATGTGATCTATGGCAAGGAAACATATGTGGGGTGAGGTGTACGAGCCTCTGGTCGATGATAAATGGCCACACAACCCCAATTTTGCCGAAAATAGCCATGAATGACCATTTTCAATAATACCGAAGGCTAACACGTACGAGTTTTTAACCAAGAAATGGTCTCCACTAGAAATCCAAGAATGTGATCTATGGCAAGGAAACATATGTGGGGTGAGGTGTATGAGCGTCTGGTTGATGATCAATGGTCACACAACCCCCATTTTTGTCGAAAATAGCCATGAACGACCATTTTCAATGATACCGAAGGCAAACACCTACGGATTTTTGACCAAGAAATGGTCTCCACCAGAAATCCAAGAATTTGATCTATGGCAAGGAAACATATGTGGGGTGAGGTGTATGAGCCTTTGGTCGGCGATCAATGGCCACACAACCCTAATTTTTGTCGAAAATAGCCATGAACGACCATTTACAATGACACTGAAGGCTAACACCTACGGATTTTTGACCAAGAAATGGTCTCCACCATAAATCCAAGAATGTGATCTATGGCAAGGAAACATATGTGTAGTGAGGTTTATGAGCCTCTGGTCGATGATCAATGGCCACACAACCCCCATTTTTGTCGAAAATAGCCATGAATGACCATTTACAATAATACCGAAGGCTAACACCTACGGATTTTTGACCAAGAAATGGTCTCCACCAGAAATCCAAGAATGTGATCTATGGCAAGGAAACATATGTGGGGTGAGGTGTATGAGCCTCTGGTCGACGATCAATGGCCACACAACCCCCATTTTGCCGAAAATAGCCATGAATGACCATTTTCAATAATACCGAAGGCTAACACGTACGAGTTTTTAACCAAGAAATGGTCTCCACCAGAAATCCAAGAATGTAATCTATGGCAAGGAAACATATGTGGCGTGAGGTTTATGAGCCTCTAGTCGATGATAAATGGCCACACAACCCCCATTTTTTATGAAAATGGCCATGAGCGACCTTGAGAATAGCCATGAGCGACCATTTTCAATAATACTAGAGGCTAACACCTACGGATTTTAGACCAAGAAATGGTCTCCACCAGAAATCCAAGAATGTGATCTATGGCAAGGAAACATATGTGGGGTGAGGTGTATGAGCATCTGGTCGATGATCAACGGCCACACAACCCCCATTTTTGTCGAAAATAGCCATGAATGACCATTTTCAATAATACCGAAGGCTAACACCTACAGATTTTTGACCAAGAAATGGTCTCCACCAGAAATCCAAGAATGTGATCTATGGCAAGGAAACATATGTGGGGTGAGGTGTATGAGCCTCTAGTCGATGATCAATGGCCACACAACCCCCATTTTTGTCGAAAATAGCCATGAATGACCATTTTCAAAAATACCAAAGGCTAACACGTACGGATTTTTGACCAAGAAATGGTCTCCACCAGAAATCCAAGAATGTGATCTATGGCAAGGAAACATATGTGGGGTGAGGTGTACGAGCCTCTGGTCGATGATCAATGGCCCCACAACCCCCATTTTGCCGAAAATAGCCATGAATGACCATTTTCAATAATACCGAAGGCTAACACGTACGAGTTTTTAACCAAGAAATGGTTTCCACCAGAAATCCAAGAATGTAATCTATGGCAAGGAAACATATGTGGGGTGAGGTTTATGAGCCTCTGGTCGATGATGAATGGCCACACAACCCCCATTTTTGTCGAAAATAGCCATGAACGACCATTTTCAGTAATACCGAAGGCTAACACCTACGGATTTTTGACCAAGAAATGGTCTCCACCAGAAATCCAAGAATGTGATCTATGGCAAGGAAACATATGTGGGGTGAGGTGTATGAGCCTCTGGTCGATGATCAATGGCCACATAACCCCCATTTTTGTCGAAAATAGCCATGAACGACCATTTTCAATAATATCGAAGGCTAACACCTACGGATTTTTGACCATGAAATGGTCTCCACCAGAAATCCAAGAATGTGATCTATGGCAAGGAAACATATGTGGGGTGAGGTGTATGAGCCTCTGGTCGACGATCAATGGCCACACAACCCTAATTTTTGTCGAAAATAGCCATGAACGACCATTTTCAATAATACCGAAGGCTAACACGTACGAGTTTTTAACCAAGAAATGGTTTCCACCAGAAATCCAAGAATGTAATCTATGGCAAGGAAACATATGTGGGGTGAGGTGTATGAGCCTCTGGTCGACGATCAATGGCCACACAACCCTAATTTTTGTCGAAAATAGCCATGAACGACCATTTTCAATGACACTGAAGGCTAACACCTACGGATTTTTGACCAAGAAATGGTCTCCGCCATAAATCCAAGAATGTAATCTATGGCAAGGAAACATATGTGGGGTGAGGTTTATGAGCCTCTGGTCGAAGATCAATGGCCACACAACCCCCATTTTTGTCGAAAATAGCCATGAATGACCATTTTCAAAAATACCAAAGGCTAACACCTACGGATTTTTGCCCAAGAAATGGTCTCCACCAGAAATCCAAGAATGTGATCTATGGCAAGGAAACGTATGTGGGGTGAGGTGTATGAGCCTCTGGTCGACGATCAATGGCCACACAACCCTAATTTTTGTCGAAAATAGCCATGAACGACCATTTTCAATGACACTGAAGGCTAACACCTACGGATTTTTGACCAAGAAATGGTCTCCACCATATATCCAAGAATGTGATCTATGGCAAGGAAACATATGTGTAGTGAGGTGTATGAGCCTCTGGTCGAAGATCAATGGCCACACAACCCCCATTTTTGTCGAAAATAGCCATGAATGACCATTTACAATAATACCGAAGGCTAACACCTACGGATTTTTGACCAAGAAATGGTCTCCACCAGAAATCCAAGAATGTGATCTATGGCAAGGAAACATATGTGGGGTGAGGTGTACGAGCCTCTGGTCGATCATCAATGGCCACACAACCCCCATTTTTGTCGAAAATAGCCATGAACGACCATTTTCAATGACACTGAAGGCTAACACCTACGGATTTTTGACCAAGAAATGGTCTCCACCAGAAATCCAAGAATGTGATCTATGGCAAGGAAACATATGTGGGGTGAGGTGTACGAGCCTCTGGTCGATGATCAATGGCCACACAACCCCCATTTTGCCGAAAATAGCCATGAACGACCATTTTCAATAATACCGAAGGCTAACACGTATGAGTATTTAACCAAGAAATGGTCTCCACCAGAAATCCAAGAATGTGATCTATGGCAAGGAAACATATGTGGGGTGAGGTTTATGAGCCTCTAGTCGATGATAAATGGCCACACAACCCCCATTTTTTATGAAAATAGCCATGAGCGACCTTGAAAATAGCCGTGAGCGACCATTTTCAATAATACTAGAGGCTAACACCTACGGATTTTAGGCCAAGAAATGGTCTCCACCAGAAATCCAAGAATGTGATCTACGACAAGGAAACATATGTGGGGTGAGGTGTATGAGCCTCTGGTCGACGATCAATGGCCACACAACCCCCATTTTGCCGAAAATAGCCATGAACGACCATTTTCAATAATACCGAAGGCTAACACGTACGAGTTTTTGACCAAGAAATGGTCTCCACCAAAAATCCAAGAATGTGATCTATGGCAAGGAAACATATGTGGGGTGAGATTTATGAGCCTCTAGTCGATGATAAATGGCCACACAACCCCCATTTTGTCGAAAATAGCCATGAATGACCATTTTCAATAATACCGAAGGCTAACACCTACGGATTTTTGACCAAGAAATGGTCTCCACCAGAAATCCAAGAATGTGATCTATGACAAGGAAACATATGTGGGGTGAGGTGTATGAGCCTCTGGTCGACGATCAATGGCCACACAACCCTAATTTTTGTAGAAAATAGCCATGAACGACCATTTTCAATGACACTGAAGGCTAACACCTACGAATTTTTGACCAAGAAATGGTCTCCACCATAAATCCAAGAATGTGATCTATGGCAAGGAAACATATGTGGGGTGAGGTGTATGAGCGTCTGGTCGATGATCAATGGCCACACAACCCCCATTTTTGTCGAAAATAGCCATGAACGACCATTTTCAATAATATCGAAGGCTAACACCTACGGATTTTTGACCAAGAAATGGTCTCCACCAGAAATCCAAGAATGTGATCTACGACAAGGAAACATATGTGGGGTGAGGTGTATGAGCCTCTGGTCGACGATCAATGGCCACACAACCCCCATTTTTGTCGAAAATAGCCATGAATGACCATTTTCAAAAATACCAAAGGCTAACACGTACGGATTTTTGACCAAGAAATGGTCTCCACCAGAAATCCAAGAATGTGATCTATGGCAAGGAAACATATGTGGGGTGAGGTGTATGAGCCTCTGGTCGATGATCAATGGCCACACAACCCCCATTTTTGTCGAAAATAGCCATGAATGACCATTTACAATAATACCGAAGGCTAACACCTACGGATTTTTGACCAAGAAATGGTCTCCACCAGAAATCCAAGAATGTGATCTATGGCAAGGAAACATATGTGGGGTGAGGTGTATGAGCCTCTGGTCGATGATCAATGGCCACACAACCCCCATTTTTGTCGAAAATAGCCATGAATGACCATTTTCAATAGGCCATTGATCATCGACTAAAGGCTCATACACCTCACCCCACATATGTTTCCTTGCCATAGATTACATTCTTGGATTTCTGGTGGAAGCCATTTCTTGGTTAAAAACTCGAACGTGTTAGCCTTCGGTATTATTGAAAATGGTCATTCATGGCTATTTTCGACAAAAATGGGGGTTGTGTGGCCATTGATCATCGACCAGATGCTCATACACCTCACCCCACATATGTTTCCTTGCCATAGATCACATTCTTGGATTTCTGGTGGAGACCATTTCTTGGTCTAAAATCCGTAGGTGTTAGCCTCTAGTATTATTGAAAATGGTCGCTCATGGCTATTCTCAAGGTCGCTCATGGCTATTTTCATAAAAGATGGGGGTTGTGTGGCCATTGATCATCGACTAGAGGCTCATAAACCTCACCCCACATATGTTTCCTTGCCATAGATTACATTCTTGGATTTCTGGTGGAGACCATTTCTTGGTTAAAAACTCGTACGTGTTAGCCTTCGGTATTATTGAAAATGGTCATTCATGGCTATTTTCGGCAAAATGGGGGTTGTGTGGCCATTGATCGTCGACCAGAGGCTCATACACCTCACCCCACATATGTTTCCTTGCCGTAGATCACATTCTTGGATTTCTGGTGGAGACCATTTCTTGGTCAAAAATCCGTAGGTGTTAGCCTTCGGTATTATTGAAAATGGTCATTCATGGCTATTTTCGACAAAAATGGGGGTTGTGTGGCCATTGATCATCGACCAGAGGCTCATACACCTCACTACACATATGTTTCCTTGCCATAGATCACATTCTTAGATTTATGGTGGAGACCATTTCTTGGTCAAAAATCCGTAGGTGTTAGCCTTCAGTGTCATTGAAAATGGTCGTTCATGGCTATTTTCGACAAAAATTAGGGTTGTGTGGCCATTGATCGTCGACCAGAGGCTCATACACCTCACCCCACATATGTTTCCTTGCCATAGATCAAATTCTTGGATTTCTGGTGGAGACCATTTCTTGGTCAAAAATCCGTAGGTGTTAGCCTTCGGTATTATTGAAAATGGTCGTTCATGGCTATTTTCGACAAAAATGGGGGTTGTGTGGCCATTGATCATCGACCAGACGCTCATACACCTCACCCCACATATGTTTCCTTGCCATAGATCACATTCTTGGATTTCTAGTGGAGACCATTTCTTGGTTAAAAACTCGTACGTGTTAGCCTTCGGTATTATTGAAAATGGTCATTCATGGCTATTTTCGGCAAAATGGGGGTTGTGTGGCCATTGATCATCGACCAGAGGCTCGTACACCTCACCCCACATATGTTTCCTTGCCATAGATCACATTCTTGGATTTCTGGTGGAGACCATTTCTTGGTTAAAAATCCGTACGTGTTAGCCTTTGGTATTTTTGAAAATGGTCATTCATGGCTATTTTCGACAAAAATGGGGGTTGTGTGGCCATTGATCATCGACTAGAGGCTCATACACCTCACCCCACATATGTTTCCTTGCCATAGATCACATTCTTGGATTTCTGGTGGAGACCATTTCTTGGTAAAAAATCCGTAGGTGTTAGCCTTCGGTATTATTGAAAATGGTCGTTCATGGCTATTTTCGACAAAAATGGGGGTTGTGTGGCCATTGATCATTGACCAGACGCTCATACACCTCACCCCACATATGTTTCCTTGCCATAGATCACATTCTTGGATTTCTGGTGGAGACCATTTCTTGGTCTAAAATCCGTAGGTGTTAGCCTCTAGTATTATTGAAAATGGTCGCTCATGGCTATTTTCAAGGTCGCTCATGGCTATTTTCATAAAAAATGGGGGTTGTGTGGCCATTTATCATCGAATAGAGGCTCATAAACCTCACCCCACATATGTTTCATTGCCATAGATTACATTCTTGGATTTCTAGTGGAAACCATTTCTTGGTTAAAAACTCGTACGTGTTAGCCTTCGGTATTATTGAAAATGGTCATTCATGGCTATTTTCGGCAAAATGGGGGTTGTGTGGCCATTGATCATCGACCAGAGGCTCATACACCTCACCCCACATATGTTTCCTTGTCGTAGATCACATTCTTGGATTTCTGGTGGAGACCATTTCTTGGTCAAAAATCCGTAGGTGTTAGCCTTCGATATTATTGAAAATGGTCATTCAAGGCTATTTTGTGCAAAATGGGGGTTGTGTGGCCATTGATCGTCGACCAGAGGCTCATACACCTCACCCCACATATGTTTCCTTGTCGTAGATCACATTCTTGGATTTCTGGTGGAGACCATTTCTTGGTCAAAAATCCATAGGTGTTAGCCTTCGATATTATTGAAAATGGTCGTTCATGGCTATTTTCGACAAAAATGGAGGTTGTGTGGCCATTGATCATCGACCAGAGGCTCATACACCTCACCCCACATATGTTTCCTTGCCATAGATCACATTCTTGGATTTCTGGTGGAGACCATTTCTTGGTCAAAAATCCGTAGGTGTTAGCCTTCGGTATTATTGAAAATGGTCGTTCATGGCTATTTTCGACAAAAATGGGGGTTGTGTGGCCATTGATCATCGACCAGACGCTCATACACCTCACCCCACATATGTTTCCTTGCCATAGATCACATTCTTGGATTTCTGGTGGAGACCATTTCTTGGTCTAAAATCCGTAGGTGTTAGCCTCTAGTATTATTGAAAATGGTCGCTCATGGCTATTTTCAAGGTCGCTCATGGCTATTTTCATAAAAAATGGGGGTTGTGTGGCCATTTATCATCGACTAGAGGCTCATAAACCTCACCCCACATATGTTTCCTTGCCATAGATTACATTCTTGGATTTCTGGTGGAAACCATTTCTTGGTTAAAAACTCGTACGTGTTAGCCTTCGGTATTATTGAAAATGGTCATTCATGGCTATTTTCGGCAAATTGGGGGTTGTGTGGCCATTGATCGTCGACCAGAGGCTCATACACCTCACCCCACATATGTTTCCTTGTCGTAGATCACATTCTTGGATTTCTGGTGGAGACCATTTCTTGGTCAAAAATCCGTAGGTGTTAGCCTTCGATATTCATGAAAATGGTCATTCATGGCTATTTTCGGCAAAATGGGGGTTGTGTGGCCATTGATCGTCGACCAGAGGCTCATACACCTCACCCCACATATGTTTCCTTGTCGTAGATCACATTCTTGGATTTTTGGTGGGGACCATTTCTTGGTCAAAAATCCGTAGGTGTTAGCCTTCGATATTATTGAAAATGGTCGTTCATGGCTATTTTTGACAAAAATGGGGGTTGTGTGGCCATTGATCATCGACCAGAGGCTCATACACCTCACCCCACATATGTTTCCTTGCCATAGATCACATTCTTGGATTTCTGGTGGAGACCATTTCTTGGTCAAAAATCCGTAGGTGTT
>NW_023366745.1:0-100537 GCF_902167145.1 Zea mays | reverse complement strand
CCCCACATATGTTTCCTTGCCATAGATCACATTCTTGGATTTCTGGTGGAGACCATTTCTTGGTCAAAAATCCGTAGGTGTTAGCCTTCGGTATTATTGAAAATGGTCATTCATGGCTATTTTCGACAAAAATGGGGGTTGTGTGGCCATTGATTATCGACCAGACGCTCATACACCTCACCCCACATATGTTTCCTTGCCATAGATCACTGTTTCCTTGCCATAGATCACATTCTTGGATTTCTGGTGGAGACCATTTCTTGGTTAAAAACTCGTACGTGTTAGCCTTCGGTATTATTGAAAATGGTCGTTCATGGCTATTTTCGGCAAAATGGGGGTTGTGTGGCCATTGATCATCGACCAGAGGCTCGTACACCTCACCCCACATATGTTTCCTTGCCATAGATCACATTCTTGGATTTCTGGTGGAGACCATTTCTTGGTCAAAAATCCGTAGGTGTTAGCCTTCGGTATTATTGAAAATGGTCATTCATGGATATTTTCGACAAAAATGGGGGTTGTGTGGCCATTGATCATCGACCATGGGCTCGTAAACCTCACCCCACATATGTTTTCTTGCCATAGATCACATTCTTTGATTTCTGGTGGAGACCATTTCTTGGTCAAAAATCGGAATGTGTTAGCCTTCGGTACTATTGAAAATGGTCGTTCATTGCTATTTTTGACAAAAATGGGGGTTGTGTGGCCATTGATATTCGACCAGAGGCTCATACACCTCACTGCACATATGTTTACTTGCCATAGATCACATTCTTGGATTTATGGTGCAGACCATTTCTTGGTCAAAAATCCGTAGGTGTTAGCCTTCGGTATTATTGAAAATGGTCGTTCATGGCTATTTTTGACAAAAATGGGGGTTGTGTGGCCATTGATCATCGACCAGAGGCTCGTACACCTCACCTCACATATGTTTCCTTGCCATAGATCACATTATCGGATTTCTGGTGGAGACCATTTCTTGGTCGAAAATCCATACGTGTTAGCCTTCGGTATTATTGAAAATGGTCGTTCATGGTTATTTTCGACAAAAATTAGGGTTGTGTGGCCATTGATCGTCGACCAGAGGCTCATACACCTCACCCCACATATGTTTCCTTGCCATAGATCACACCATAGATTACATTCTTGGATTTCTGGTGGAAACCATTTCTTGGTTAAAAACTCGTACGTGTTAGCCTTCGGTATTATTGAAAATGGTCATTCATGGCTATTTTCGGCAAAATGGGGGTTGTGTGGCCATTGATCATCGACCAGAGGCTCGTACACCTCACCCCACATATGTTTCCTTGCCATAGATCACATTCTTGGATTTCTGGTGGAGACCATTTCTTGGTTAAAAATCCGTACGTGTTAGCCTTTGGTATTTTTGAAAATGGTCATTCATGGCTATTTTCGACAAAAATGGGGGTTGTGTGGCCATTGATCATCGACTAGAGGCTCATACACCTCACCCCACATATGTTTCCTTGCCATAGATCACATTCTTGGATTTCTGGTGGAGACCATTTCTTGGTCAAAAATCCGTAGGTGTTAGCCTTCGGTATTATTGAAAATGGTCGTTCATGGCTATTTTTGACAAAAATGGGGGTTGTGTGGCCATTGATCGTCGACCAGAGGCTCATACACCTCACCCCACATATGTTTCCTTGCCATAGATCACATTCTTGGATTTCTGGTGGAGACCATTTCTTGGGCAAAAATCCAAATGTGTTAGCCTTTGGTATTTTTGAAAATGGTCATTCATGGCTATTTTCGACAAAAATGGGGGTTGTCTGGCCATTGATCTTCGACCAGAGGCTCATACACCTCACTACACATATGTTTCCTTGCCATAGATCACATTCTTGGATTTATGGTGGAGACCATTTCTTGGTCAAAAATCCGTAGGTGTTAGCCTTCAGTGTCATTGAAAATGGTCGTTCATGGCTATTTTCGACAAAAATGGGGGTTGTGTGGCCATTGATCATCGACCAGAGGCTCATACACCTCACCCCACATATGTATCCTTGCCATAGATCACATTCTTGGATTTTTGGTGGAGACCATTTCTTGGTCAAAAATCCGTAGGTCTTAGCCTCTAATATTATTGAATATGGTCGCTCATGGCTATTTTCGGCAAAATGGGGGTTGTGTGGCCATTGATCATCGACCAGAGGCTCGTACACCTCACCCCATATATGTTTCCTTGCCATAGATCACATTCTTGGATTTCTGGTGGAGACCATTTCTTGGTTAAAAATCCGTACGTGTTAGCCTTTGGTATTTTTGAAAATGGTCATTCATGGCTATTTTCGACAAAAATGGGGGTTGTGTGGCCATTGATCATCGACTAGAGGCTCATACACCTCACCCCACATATGTTTCCTTGCCATAGATCACATTCTTGGATTTCTGGTGGAGACCATTTCTTGGTCAAAAATCCGTAGGTGTTAGCCTTCGGTATTATTGAAAATGGTCGTTCATGGCTATTTTCGACAAAAATGGGGGTTGTGTGGCCATTGATCATCGACCATGGGCTCGTAAACCTCACCCCACATATGTTTTCTTGCCATAGATCACATTCTTTGATTTCTGGTGGAGACCATTTCTTGGTCAAAAATCGGAATGTGTTAGCCTTTGGTACTATTGAAAATCGTCGTTCATTGCTATTTTTGACAAAAATGGGGGTTGTGTGGCCATTGATATTCGACCAGAGGCTCATACACCTCACTGCACATATGTTTACTTGCCATAGATCACATTCTTGGATTTATGGTGCAGACCATTTCTTGGTCAAAAATCCGTAGGTGTTAGCCTTCGGTATTATTGAAAATGGTCGTTCATGGCTATTTTTGACAAAAATGGGGGTTGTGTGGCCATTGATCATCGACCAGAGGCTCGTACACCTCACCTCACATATGTTTCCTTGCCATAGATCACATTATCGGATTTCTGGTGGAGACCATTTCTTGGTCGAAAATCCATACGTGTTAGCCTTCGGTATTATTGAAAATGGTCGTTCATGGCTATTTTCGACAAAAATTAGGGTTGTGTGGCCATTGATCGTCGACCAGAGGCTCATACACCTCACCCCACATATGTTTCCTTGCCATAGATCACACCATAGATTACATTCTTGGATTTCTGGTGGAAACCATTTCTTGGTTAAAAACTCGTACGTGTTAGCCTTCGGTATTATTGAAAATGGTCATTCATGGCTATTTTCGGCAAAATGGGGGTTGTGTGGCCATTGATCATCGACCAGAGGCTCGTACACCTCACCCCACATATGTTTCCTTGCCATAGATCACATTCTTGGATTTGTGGTGGAGACCATTTCTTGGTTAAAAATCCGTACGTGTTAGCCTTTGGTATTTTTGAAAATGGTCATTCATGGCTATTTTCGACAAAAATGGGGGTTGTGTGGCCATTGATCATCGACTAGAGGCTCATACACCTCACCCCACATATGTTTCCTTGCCATAGATCACATTCTTGGATTTCTGGTGGAGACCATTTCTTGGTCAAAAATCCGTAGGTGTTAGCCTTCGGTATTATTGAAAATGGTCTTTCATGGCTATTTTTGACAAAAATGGGGGTTGTGTGGCCATTGATCGTCGACCAGAGGCTCATACACCTCACCCCACATATGTTTCCTTGCCATAGATCACATTCTTGGATTTCTGGTGGAGACCATTTCTTGGGCAAAAATCCGAATGTGTTAGCCTTTGGTATTTATGAAAATGGTCATTCATGGCTATTTTCGACAAAAATGGGGGTTGTCTGGCCATTGATCTTCGACCAGAGGCTCATACACCTCACTACACATATGTTTCCTTGCCATAGATCACATTCTTGGATTTATGGTGGAGACCATTTCTTGGTCAAAAATCCGTAGGTGTTAGCCTTCAGTGTCATTGAAAATGGTCGTTCATGGCTATTTTCGACAAAAATGGGGGTTGTGTGGCCATTGATCATCGACCAGAGGCTCATACACCTCACCCCACATATGTTTCCTTGCCATAGATCACATTCTTGGATTTTTGGTGGAGACCATTTCTTGGTCAAAAATCCGTAGGTCTTAGCCTCTAATATTATTGAATATGGTCGCTCATGGCTATTTTCGGCAAAATGGGGGTTGTGTGGCCATTGATCATCGACCAGAGGCTCGTACACCTCACCCCACATATGTTTCCTTGCCATAGATCACATTCTTGGATTTCTGGTGGAGACCATTTCTTGGTTAAAAATCCGTACGTGTTAGCCTTTGGTATTTTTGAAAATGGTCATTCATGGCTATTTTCGACAAAAATGGGGGTTGTGTGGCCATTGATCATCGACTAGAGGCTCATACACCTCACCCCACATATGTTTCCTTGCCATAGATCACATTCTTGGATTTCTGGTGGAGACCATTTCTTGGTCAAAAATCCGTAGGTGTTAGCCTTCGGTATTATTGAAAATGGTCGTTCATGGCTATTTTCGACAAAAATGGGGGTTGTGTGGCCATTGATCATCGACCAGACGCTCATACACCTCACCCCACATATGTGTCCTTGCCATAGATCACATTCTTGGATTTCTGGTGGAGACCATTTCTTGGTCTAAAATCCGTAGGTGTTAGCCTCTAGTATTATTGAAAATGGTCGCTCATGGCTATTTTCAAGGTCGCTCATGGCTATTTTCATAAAAAATGGGGGTTGTGTGGCCATTTATCATCGACTAGAGGCTCATAAACCTCACCCCACATATGTTTCCTTGCCATAGATTACATTCTTGGATTTCTGGTGGAAACCATTTCTTGGTTAAAAACTCGTACGTGTTAGCCTTCGGTATTATTGAAAATGGTCATTCATGGCTATTTTCGGCAAAATGGGGGTTGTATGGCCATTGATCGTCGACCAGAGGCTCATACACCTCACCCCACATATGTTTCCTTGTCGTAGATCACATTCTTGGATTTCTGGTGGAGACCATTTCTTGGTCAAAAATTCGTAGGTGTTAGCCTTCGATATTATTGAAAATGGTCGTTCATGGCTATTTTCGACAAAAATGGGGGTTGTGTGGCCATTGATCATTGACTAGAGGCTCATAAACCTCACCCCACATATGTTTCCTTGCCATAGATCACATTCTTGGATTTCTGGTGGAGACCATTTCTTGGTCAAAAATCCGTAGGTGTTAGCCTTCGGTATTATTGAAAATGGTCGTTCATGGCTATTTTCGACAAAAATGGGGGTTGTGTGGCCATTGATCGTCGACCAGAGGCTCATACACCTCACCCCACATATGTTTCCTTGCCATAGATCACATTCTTGGATTTCTGGTGGAGACCATTTCTTGGGCAAAAATCCGAATGTGTTAGCCTTTGGTATTTTTGAAAATGGTCATTCATGGCTATTTTCGACAAAAATGGGGGTTGTGTGGCCATTGATCTTCGACCAGAGGCTCATACACCTCACTACACATATGTTTCCTTGCCATAGATCACATTCTTGGATTTATGGTGGAGACCATTTCTTGGTCAAAAATCCGTAGGTGTTAGCCTTCAGTGTCATTGAAAATGGTCGTTCATGGCTATTTTCGACAAAAATGGGGGTTGTGTGGCCATTGATCATCGACCAGAGGCTCATACACCTCACCCCACATATGTTTCCTTGCCATAGATCACATTCTTGGATTTCTGGTGGAGACCATTTCTTGGTCAAAAATCCGTAGGTCTTAGCCTCTAATATTATTGAAAATGGTCGCTCATGGCTATTTTCGGCAAAATGGGGGTTGTGTGGCCATTGATCATCGACCAGAGGCTCGTACACCTCACCCCACATATGTTTCCTTGCCATAGATCACATTCTTGGATTTCTGGTGGAGACCATTTCTTGGTTAAAAATCCGTACGTGTTAGCCTTTGGTATTTTTGAAAATGGTCATTCATGGCTATTTTCGACAAAAATGGGGGTTGTGTGGCCATTGATCATCGACTATAGGCTCATACACCTCACCCCACATATGTTTCCTTGCCATAGATCACATTCTTGGATTTCTGGTGGAGACCATTTCTTGGTCAAAAATCCGTAGGTGTTAGCCTTCGGTATTATTGAAAATGGTTGTTCATGGCTATTTTCGACAAAAATGGGGGTTGTGTGGCCATTGATCATCGACCAGATGCTCATACACCTCACCCCACATATGTTTCCTTGCCATAGATCACATTCTTGGATTTCTGGTGGAGACCATTTCTTGGTCTAAAATCCGTAGGTGTTAGCCTCTAGTATTATTGAAAATGGTCGCTCATGGCTATTTTCAAGGTCGCTCATGGCTATTTTCATAAAAAATGGGGGTTGTGTGGCCATTTATCATCGACTAGAGGCTCATAAACCTCACCCCACATATGTTTCCTTGCCATAGATTACATTCTTGGATTTCTGGTGGAAACCATTTCTTGGTTAAAAACTCGTACGTGTTAGCCTTCGGTATTATTGAAAATGGTCATTCATGGCTATTTTCGGCAAAATGGGGGTTGTGTGGCCATTGATCGTCGACCAGAGGCTCATACACCTCACCCCACATATGTTTCCTAGTCGTAGATCACATTCTTGGATTTCTGGTGGAGACCATTTCTTGGTCAAAAATCCGTAGGTGTTAGCCTTTGGTATTTTTGAAAATGGTCGTTCATGGCTATTTTCGACAAAAATGGGGGTTGTGTGGCCATTGATCATCGACTAGAGGCTCATACACCTCACCCCACATATGTTTCCTTGCCATAGATCACATTCTTGGATTTCTGGTGGAGACCATTTCTTGGTCAAAAATCCGTAGGTGTTAGCCTTCGGTATTATTGAAAATGGTCGTTCATGGCTATTTTCGACAAAAATGGGGGTTGTGTGGCCATTGATCATCGACCAGACGCTCATACACCTCACCCCACATATGTGTCCTTGCCATAGATCACATTCTTGGATTTCTGGTGGAGACCATTTCTTGGTCTAAAATCCGTAGGTGTTAGCCTCTAGTATTATTGAAAATGGTCGCTCATGGCTATTTTCAAGGTCGCTCATGGCTATTTTCATAAAAAATGGGGGTTGTGTGGCCATTTATCATCGACTAGAGGCTCATAAACCTCACCCCACATATGTTTCCTTGCCATAGATTACATTCTTGGATTTCTGGTGGAAACCATTTCTTGGTTAAAAACTCGTACGTGTTAGCCTTCGGTATTATTGAAAATGGTCATTCATGGCTATTTTCGGCAAAATGGGGGTTGTATGGCCATTGATCGTCGACCAGAGGCTCATACACCTCACCCCACATATGTTTCCTTGTCGTAGATCACATTCTTGGATTTCTGGTGGAGACCATTTCTTGGTCAAAAATTCGTAGGTGTTAGCCTTCGATATTATTGAAAATGGTCGTTCATGGCTATTTTCGACAAAAATGGGGGTTGTGTGGCCATTGATCATTGACTAGAGGCTCATAAACCTCACCCCACATATGTTTCCTTGCCATAGATCACATTCTTGGATTTCTGGTGGAGACCATTTCTTGGTCAAAAATCCGTAGGTGTTAGCCTTCGGTATTATTGAAAATGGTCGTTCATGGCTATTTTCGACAAAAATGGGGGTTGTGTGGCCATTGATCGTCGACCAGAGGCTCATACACCTCACCCCACATATGTTTCCTTGCCATAGATCACATTCTTGGATTTCTGGTGGAGACCATTTCTTGGGCAAAAATCCGAATGTGTTAGCCTTTGGTATTTTTGAAAATGGTCATTCATGGCTATTTTCGACAAAAATGGGGGTTGTGTGGCCATTGATCTTCGACCAGAGGCTCATACACCTCACTACACATATGTTTCCTTGCCATAGATCACATTCTTGGATTTATGGTGGAGACCATTTCTTGGTCAAAAATCCGTAGGTGTTAGCCTTCAGTGTCATTGAAAATGGTCGTTCATGGCTATTTTCGACAAAAATGGGGGTTGTGTGGCCATTGATCATCGACCAGAGGCTCATACACCTCACCCCACATATGTTTCCTTGCCATAGATCACATTCTTGGATTTCTGGTGGAGACCATTTCTTGGTCAAAAATCCGTAGGTCTTAGCCTCTAATATTATTGAAAATGGTCGCTCATGGCTATTTTCGGCAAAATGGGGGTTGTGTGGCCATTGATCATCGACCAGAGGCTCGTACACCTCACCCCACATATGTTTCCTTGCCATAGATCACATTCTTGGATTTCTGGTGGAGACCATTTCTTGGTTAAAAATCCGTACGTGTTAGCCTTTGGTATTTTTGAAAATGGTCATTCATGGCTATTTTCGACAAAAATGGGGGTTGTGTGGCCATTGATCATCGACTAGAGGCTCATACACCTCACCCCACATATGTTTCCTTGCCATAGATCACATTCTTGGATTTCTGGTGGAGACCATTTCTTGGTCAAAAATCCGTAGGTGTTAGCCTTCGGTATTATTGAAAATGGTTGTTCATGGCTATTTTCGACAAAAATGGGGGTTGTGTGGCCATTGATCATCGACCAGATGCTCATACACCTCACCCCACATATGTTTCCTTGCCATAGATCACATTCTTGGATTTCTAGTGGAGACCATTTCTTGGTCTAAAATCCGTAGGTGTTAGCCTCTAGTATTATTGAAAATGGTCGCTCATGGCTATTTTCAAGGTCGCTCATGGCTATTTTCATAAAAAATGGGGGTTGTGTGGCCATTTATCATCGACTAGAGGCTCATAAACCTCACCCCACATATGTTTCCTTGCCATAGATTACATTCTTGGATTTCTGGTGGAAACCATTTCTTGGTTAAAAACTCGTACGTGTTAGCCTTCGGTATTATTGAAAATGGTCATTCATGGCTATTTTCGGCAAAATGGGGGTTGTGTGGCCATTGATCGTCGACCAGAGGCTCATACACCTCACCCCACATATGTTTCCTAGTCGTAGATCACATTCTTGGATTTCTGGTGGAGACCATTTCTTGGTCAAAAATCCGTAGGTGTTAGCCTTCGATATTATTGAAAATGGTCGTTCATGGCTATTTTCGACAAAAATGGGGGTTGTGTGGCCATTGATCATCGACCAGAGGCTCATACACCTCACCCCACATATGTTTCCTTGCCATAGATCACATTCTTGGATTTCTGGTGGAGACCATTTCTTGGTTAAAAACTCGAACGTGTTAGCCTTCGGTATTATTGAAAATGGTCGTTCATGGCTATTTTCGGCAAAATGGGGGTTGTGTGGCCATTTATCATCGACCAGAGGCTCATACACCTCACCCCACATATGTTTCCTTGCCATAGATCACATTCTTGGATTTCTGGTGGAGACCATTTCTTGGTCTAAAATCCGTAGGTGTTAGCCTCTAGTATTATTGAAAATGGTCGCTCATGGCTATTTTCAAGGTCGTTCATGGCTATTTTCGACAAAAATGGGGGTTGTGTGGCCATTGATCATCGACCAGACGCTCATACACCTCACCCCACATATGTTTCCTTGCCATAGATCACACTCTTGGATTTCTGGTGGAGACCATTTCTTGGTCAAAAATCCGTAGTTGTTAGCCTTCAGTATTATTGAAAATGTTCGTTCATGGCTATTTTCGACAAAAATGGGGGTTGTGTGGCCATTGATCATCGACCAGAGGCTCATACACCTCACCCCACATATGTTTCCTTGCCATAGATCACATTCTTGGATTTCTGGTGGAGACCATTTCTTGGTCTAAAATCCGTAGGTGTTAGCCTCTAGTATTATTGAAAATGGTCGCTCATGGCTATTTTCAAGGTCGCTCATGGCTATTTTCATAAAAAATGGGGGTTCTGTGGCCATTGATCGTCGACCATAGGCTCGTACACCTCACCCCACATATGTTTCCTTGCCATAGATCACATTCTTGGATTTCTGGTGGAGACCATTTCTTGGTTAAAAACTCGTACGTGTTAGCCTTTGGTATTATTGAAAATGGTCATTCATGGCTATTTTCGGCAAAATGGGGGTTGTGTGGCCATTGATCATCGACCAGACGCTCATACACCTCACCCCACATATGTTTCCTTGCCATAGATCACATTCTTGGATTTCTGGTGGAGACCATTTCTTGGTCAAAAATCCGTAGGTGTTAGCCTTCGGTATTATTGTAAATGGTCATTCATGGCTATTTTCGACAAAAATGGGGGTTGTGTGGCCATTGATCATCGACCAGAGGCTCATACACCTCACCCCACATATGTTTCCTTGCCATAGATCACATTCTTGGATTTCTGGTGGAGACCATTTCTTGGTCAAAAATCCGTAGGTCTTAGCCTCTAGTATTATTGAAAATGGTCGCTCATGGCTATTTTCGACAAAAATGGGGGTTGTGTGGCCATTTATCTTCGACCAGAGGCTCATACACCTCACTACACATATGTTTCCTTGCCATAGATCACATTCTTGGATTTATGGTGGAGACCATTTCTTGGTCAAAAATCCGTAGGTGTTAGCCTTCAGTGTCATTGAAAATGGTCGTTCATGGCTATTTTCGACAAAAATTAGGGTTGTGTGGCCATTGATCGTCGACCAGAGGCTCATACACCTCACCCCACATATGTTTCCTTGCCATAGATCACATTCTTGGATTTCTGGTGGAGACCATTTCTTGGTCAAAAATCCGTAGGTGTTAGCCTTCAGTATTATTGAAAATGGTCGTTCATGGCTATTTTCGACAAAAATGGGGGTTGTGTGGCCATTGATCATCGACCAGACGCTCATACACCTCACCCCACATATGTTTCCTTGCCATAGATCACATTCTTGGATTTCTGGTGGAGACCATTTCTTGGTTAAAAACTCGTACGTGTTAGCCTTCGGTATTATTGAAAATGGTCATTCATGGCTATTTTCGGCAAAATGGGGGTTGTGTGGCCATTGATCATCGACCAGAGGCTCGTACACCTCACCCCACATATGTTTCCTTGCCATAGATCACATTCTTGGATTTCTGGTGGAGACCATTTCTTGGTTAAAAATCCGTACGTGTTAGCCTTTGGTATTTTTGAAAATGGTCATTCATGGCTATTTTCGACAAAAATGGGGGTTGTGTGGCCATTGATCATCGACTAGAGGCTCATACACCTCACCCCACATATGTTTCCTTGCCATAGATCACATTCTTGGATTTCTGGTGGAGACCATTTCTTGGTCCAAAATCCGTAGGTGTGAGCCTTCGGTATTATTGAAAATGGTCGTTCATGGCTATTTTCGACAAAAATGGGGGTTGTGTGGCCATTGATCATCGACCAGACGCTCATACACCTCACCCCACATATGTTTCCTTGCCATAGGTCACATTCTTGGATTTCTGGTGGAGACCATTTCTTGGTCTAAAATCCGTAGGTGTTAGCCTCTAGTATTATTGAAAATGGTCGCTCATGGCTATTTTCAAGGTCGCTCATGGCTATTTTCATAAAAAATGGGGGTTGTGTGGCCATTTATCATCGACTAGAGGCTCATACACCTCACCCCACATATGTTTCCTTGCCATAGATCACATTCTTGGATTTCTGGTGGAGACCATTTCTTGGTTAAAAACTCGTACGTGTTAGCCTTTGGTATTATTGAAAATGGTCATTCATGGCTATTTTCGGCAAAATGGGGGTTGTGTGGCCATTGATCATCGACCAGACGCTCATACACCTCACCCCACATATGTTTCCTTGCCATAGATCACATTCTTGGATTTCTGGTGGAGACCATTTCTTGGTCAAAAATCCGTAGGTGTTAGCCTTCGGTATTATTGTAAATGGTCATTCATGGCTATTTTCGACAAAAATGGGGGTTGTGTGGCCATTGATCATCGACCAGAGGCTCATACACCTCACCCCACATATGTTTCCTTGTCATAGATCACATTCTTAGATTTCTGGTGGAGACCATTTCTTGGTCAAAAATCCGTAGGTGTTAGCCTTCGGTATTATTGAAAATGGTCGTTCATGGCTATTTTCGACAAAAATGGGGGTTGTGTGGCCATTGATCATCGACTAGACGCTCATACACCTCACCCCACATATGTTTCCTTGCCATAGATCACATTCTTGGATTTCTGGTGGAGACCATTTCTTGGTTAAAAACTCGTACGTGTTAGCCTTTGGTATTTTTGAAAATGGTCATTCAAGGCTATTTTCGACAAAAATGGGGGTTGTGTGGTCATTGATCTTCGACCAGAGGCTCATACACCTCACTACACATATGTTTCCTTGCCATAGATCACATTCTTGGATTTATGGTGGAGACCATTTCTTGGTCAAAAATCCGTAGGTGTTAGCCTTCAGTGTCATTGAAAATGGTCGTTCATGGCTATTTTCGACAAAAATTAGGGTTGTGTGGCCATTGATCGTCGACCAGAGGCTCATACACCTCACCCCACATATGTTTCCTTGCCATAGATCACATTCTTGGATTTCTGGTGGAGACCATTTCTTGGTCAAAAATCCGTAGGTGTTAGCCTTCGGTATTATTGAAAATGGTCGTTCATGGCTATTTTCGACAAAAATGGGGGTTGTGTGGCCATTGATCATCGACTAGAGGCTCATACACCTCACTACACATATGTTTCCTTGCCATAGATCACATTCTTGGATTTCTGGTGGAGACCATTTCTTGGTCTAAAATCCGTAGGTGTTAGCCTCTAGTATTATTGAAAATGGTCGCTCATGGCTATTTTCAAGGTCGCTCATGGCTATTTTCATAAAAAATGGGGGGTTGTGTGGCCATTTATCATCGACTAGAGGCTCATAAACCTCACCCCACATATGTTTCCTTGCCATAGATTACATTCTTGGATTTCTGGTGGAAACCATTTCTTGGTTAAAAACTCGTACGTGTTAGCCTTCGGTATTATTGAAAATGGTCATTCATGGCTATTTTCGGCAAAATGGGGGTTGTGTGGCCATTGATCGTAGACCAGAGGCTCATACACCTCACCCCACATATGTTTCCTTGTCGTAGATCACATTCTTGGATTTCTGGTGGAGACCATTTCTTGGTCAAAAACTCGTTCGTGTTAGCCTTCGATATTATTGAAAATGGTCGTTCATGGCTATTTTCGACAAAAATGGGGGTTGTGTGGCCATTGATCATAGACCATAGGCTCATACACCTCACCCCACATATGTTTCCTTGCCATAGATCACATTCTTGGATTTCTGGTGGAGACCATTTCTTGGTCAAAAATCCGTAGGTGTTAGCCTTCGGTATTATTGAAAATGGTCGTTCATGGCTATTTTCGGCAAAATGGGGGTTGTGTGGCCATTGATCATCGACTAGAGGCTCGTACACCTCACCCCACATATGTTTCCTTGCCATAGATCACATTCTTGGATTTCTGGTGGACACCATTTCTTGGTCAAAAATCCGTACGTGTTAGCCTTTGGTATTTTTGAAAATGGTCATTCATGGCTATTTTCGACAAAAATGGGGGTTGTGTGGCCATTGATCATCGACTAGAGGCTCATACACCTCACCCCACATATGTTTTCTTGCCATAGATCACATTCTTGGATTTCTGGTGGAGACCATTTCTTGGTCAAAAATCCGTAGGTGTTAGCATTCTGTATTATTCAAAATGGTCGTTCATGGCTATTTTCGACAAAAATGGGGGTTGTGTGGCCATTGATCATCGACCAGACGCTCATTCACCTCACCCCACATATGTTTCCTTGCCATAGATCACATTCTAGGATTTCTGGTGGAGACCATTTCTTGGTCTAAAATCCGTAGGTGTTAGCCTCTAGTATTATTGAAAATGGTCGCTCATGGCTATTTTCAAGGTCGCTCGTGGCTATTTTCATAAAAAATGGGGGTTGTGTGGCCATTTATCATCGACTAGAGGCTCATAAACCTCACCCCACATATGTTTCCTTGCCATAGATTACATTCTTGGATTTCTGGTGGAAACCATTTCTTGGTTAAAAACTCGTACGTGTTAGCCTTCGGTATTATTGAAAATGGTCATTCATGGCTATTTTCGACAAAAATGGGGGTTGTGTGGCCATTGATCATCGACCAGAGGATCATAAACCTCACCCCACATATGTTTCCTTGCCATAGATCACATTCTTGGATTTCTGGTGGAAACCATTTCTTGGTCAAAAATCCGTAGGTGTTAGCCTTCGGTATTTTTGAAAATGGTCGTTCATGGCTATTTTCGACAAAAATGGGGGTTGTGTGGCCATTGATCATCGACCAGACGCTCATACACCACACCCCACATATGTTTCCTTGCCATAGATCACATTCTTGGATTTCTGGTGGAGACCATTTCTTGGTCTAAAATCCGTAGGTCTTAGCCTCTAGTATTATTGAAAATGGTCATTCATGTCTATTTTCTGCAAAATGGGGGTTGTGTGGCCATTGATCGTCGACCAGAGGCTCATACACCTCACCCCACATATGTTTCCTTGCCATAGATCACATTCTTGGATTTTTGGTGGAGACCATTTCTTGGTCAAAAACTCGTATGTGTTAGCCTTCGGTATTATTGAAAATGGTCGTTCATGGCTATTTTCGGCAAAATGGGGGTTGTGTGGCCATTGATCGTCGACCAGAGGCTCATACACCTCACCCCACAAATGTTTCCTTGCCATAGATCACATTCTTGGATTTCTGGTGGAGACCATTTCTTGGGCAAAAATCCGTAGGTGTTAGCCTTCGGTATTATTGAAAATGGTCGTTCATGGCTATTTTTGACAAAAATGGGGGTTGTGTGGCCATTGATCATCGACCAGACGCTCATACACCTCACCCCACATATGTTTCCTTGTCATAGATCACATTCTTGGATTTCTGGTGGAGACCATTTCTTGGTCTAAAATCCGTAGGTGTTAGCCTCTAGTATTATTGAAAATGGTCGCTCATGGCTATTTTCAAGGTCGTTCATGGCTATTTTCGACAAAAATGGGGGTTGTGTGGCCATTGATCATCGACCAGACACTCATACACCTCACCCCACATATGTTTCCTTGCCATAGATCACATTCTTGGATTTCTGGTGGAGACCATTTCTTGGTTAAAAACTCGTACGTGTTAGCCTTCGGTATTATTGAAAATGGTTGTTCATGGCTATTTTCGACAAAAATGGGGGTTGTGTGGCCATTGATCATCGACCAGAGGCTCGTACACCTCACCCCACATATGTTTCCTTGCCATAGATCACATTCTTGGATTTCTGGTGGAGACCATTTCTTGGTCTAAAATCCGTAGGTGTTAGCCTCTAATATTATTGAAAATGGTCGCTCATGGCTATTTTCGGCAAAATGGGGGTTGTGTGGCCATTGATCATCGACTAAAGGCTCGTACACCTCACCCCACATATGTTTCCTTGCCATAGATCACATTCTTGGATTTCTGGTGGAGACCATTTCTTGGTTAAAAACTCGTACGTGTTAGCCTTCGGTATTATTGAAAATGGTCGTTCATGGCTATTTTCAGCAAAATGGGGGTTCTGTGGCCATTGATCATCGACCAGAGGCTCGTACACCTCACCCCACATATGTTTCCTTGCCATAGATCACATTCTTGGATTTCTGGTGGAGACCATTTCTTGGTCAAAAATCCGTAGGTGTTAGCCTTTGGTATTTTTGAAAAAGGTCGTTCATGGCTATTTTCATAAAAAATGGGGGTTGTGTGGCCATTGATCATCGACCAGAGGCTCATACACCTCACCCCACATATGTTTCCTTGCCATAGATCACATTCTTGGATTTCTGGTGGAGACCATTTCTTGGTCAAAAATCCGCAGGTCTTAGCCTCTAGTATTATTGAAAATGGTCGCTCATGGCTATTTTCAAGGTCGCTCATGGCTATTTTCATAAAAAATGGGGGTTGTGTGCCATTGATCATCGACCAGAGGCTCATACACCTCACCCCACATATGTTTCCTTGCCATAGATCACATTCTTGGATTTCTGGTGGAGACCGTTTCTTGGATAAAAACTCGTAGGTGTTAGCCTTCGGTATTATTGAAAATGGTCATTCATGGCTATTTTCGACAAAAATGGGGGTTGTGTGGCCATTGATCATCGACTAGAGGCTCATACACCTCACCCCACATATGTTTCCTTGCCATAGATCACATTCTTGGATTTCTGGTGGAGACCATTTCTTGGTCAAAAATCCGTAGGTGTTAGCCTTCGGTATTATTGAAAATGGTCGTTCATGGCTATTTTCGACAAAATGGGGGTTGTGTGGCAATTGATCATCGACCAGAGGCTCATACACCTCACCCCACATATGTTTCCTTGCCATAGATCACATTCTTGGATTTCTGGTGGAGACCATTTCTTGGTCAAAAATCCGTAGGTCTTAGCCTCCAGTATTATTGAAAATGGTCGCTCATGGCTATTTTCATAAAAAATGGGGGTTGTGTGGCCATTTATCATCGACTAGAGGCTCATAAACCTCACCCCACATATATTTCCTTGCCATAGATCACATTCTTGGATTTCTGGTGGAGACCAATTCTTGGTTAAAAACTCGTAGGTGTTAGCCTTCGGTATTATTGAAAATGGTCATTCATGGCTATTTTCGGCAAAATGGGGGTTGTGTGGCCATTGATCATCGACCAGAGGCTCATACACCTCACCCCACATATGTTTCCTTGCCATAGATCACATTCTTGGATTTCTGGTGGAGACCATTTCTTGGTCAAAAATCCGTACGTGTTAGCCTTTGGTATTTTTGAAAATGGTCATTCATGGCTATTTTCGACAAAAATGGGGGTTGTGTGGCCATTGATCATCGACCAGACGCTCATACACCTCACCTCACATATGTTTCCTTGCCATAGATCACATTCTTGGATTTCTGGTGGAGACCATTTCTTGGTTAAAAACTCGTACGTGTTAGCCTTCGGTATTATTGAAAATGGTCGTTCATGGCTATTTTCGACAAAAATGGGGGTTGTGTGGCCATTGATCATCGACCAGAGGCTCGTACACCTCACCCCACATATGTTTCCTTGCCATAGATCACATTCTTGGATTTCTGGTGGAGACCATTTCTTGGTCTAAAATCCGTAGGTGTTAGCCTCTAATATTATTGAAAATGGTCGCTCATGGCTATTTTCAAGGTCGCTCATGGCTATTTTCATAAACAATGGGGGTTGTGTGGCCATTTATCATCGACTAGAGGCTCATAAACCTCACCCCACATATGTTTCCTTGCCATAGATTACATTCTTGGATTTCTGGTGGAAACCATTTCTTGGTTAAAAGCTCGTACGTGTTAGCCTTCGGTATTATTGAAAATGGTCGTTCATGGCTATTTTCGACAAAAATGGGGGTTGTGTGGCCATTGATCATCGATCAGAGGCTCGTACACCTCACCCCACATATGTTTCCTTGCCATAGATCACATTCTTGGATTTCTGGTGGAGACCATTTCTTGGTCTAAAATCCGTAGGTGTTAGCCTCTAATATTATTGAAAATGGTCGCTCATGGCTATTTTCGGCAAAATGGGGGTTGTGTGGCCATTGATCATCGACTAAAGGCTCGTACACCTCACCCCACATATGTTTCCTTGCCATAGATCACATTCTTGGATTTCTGGTGGAGCCCATTTCTTGGTCAAAAATCCGTAGGTGTTAGCCTTCGGTATTATTTAAAATGGTCGTTCATGGCTATTTTCGACAAAAATGGGGGTTGTGTGGCCATTTATCATCGACTAGAGGCTCATAGACCTCACCCCACATATGTTTCCTTGCCATAGATTACATTCTTGGATTTCTGGTGGAAACCTTTTCTTGGTTAAAAACTCGTACGTGTTAGCCTTCGGTATTATTGAAAATGGTCAGTCATGGCTATTTTCGGCAAAATGGGGGTTGTGTGGCCATTGATCGTCGACCAGAGGCTCATACACCTCACCCCACATATGTTTCCTTGTCGTTGATCACATTCTTGGATTTCTGGTGGAGACCATTTCTTGGTCAAAAATCCGTAGGTGTTAGCCTTCGGTATTATTGAAAATGGTCGTTCATGGCTATTTTCGACAAAAATGGGGGTTGTGTGGCCATTGATCATCGACCAGACGCTCATACACCTCACCCCACATATGTTTCCTTGCCATAGATCACATTCTTGGATTTCTGGTGGAGGCCATTTCTTGGGCAAAAATCCGTAGGTGTTAGCCTTCGGTATTATTGAAAATGGCCGTTCATGGCTATTTTCGACAAAAATGGGGGTTGTGTGGCCATTGATCATCGACCAGACGCTCATACACCTCACCCCACATATGTTTCCTTGCCATAGATCACATTCTTGGATTTCTGGTGGAGACCATTTCTTGGTCTAAAATCCGTAGGTGTTAGCCTTAGGTATTATTGAAAATGGTCGCTCATGGCTATTTTCGACAAAAATGGGGGTTGTGTGGCCATTGATCATCGACCAGATGCTCATACACCTCACCCCACATATGTTTCCTTGCCATAGATCACATTCTTGGATTTCTGGTGGAGACCATTTCTTGGTCTAAAATCCGTAGGTGTTAGCCTCTAGTATTATTGAAAATGGTCGCTCATGGCTATTTTCAAGGTCGCTCATGGCTATTTTCATAAAAAATGGGGGTTGTGTGGCCATTTATCATCGACTAGAGGCTCATAAACCTCACCCCACATATGTTTCCTTGCCATAGATTACATTCTTGGATTTCTGGTGGAAACCATTTGTTGGTTAAAAACTCGTACGTGTTAGCCTTCGGTATTATTGAAAATGGTCATTCATGGCTATTTTCGGCAAAATGGGGGTTGTGTGGCCATTGATCATCGACCAGAGGCTCGTACACCTCACCCCACATATGTTTCCTTGCCATAGATCACATTCTTGGATTTCTGGTGGAGACCATTTCTTGGTCTAAAATCCGTAGGTGTTAGCCTCTAGTATTATTGAAATGGTCGCTCATGGCTATTTTCAAGGTCGCTCATGGCTGTTTTCATAAAAAATGGGGGTTGTGTGGCCATTTATCATCGACTAGAGGCTCATAAACCTCACCCCACATATGTTTCCTTGTCATAGATTACATTCTTGGATTTCTGGTGGAGACCATTTCTTGGTTAAAAACTCGTACGTGTTAGCCTTCGGTATTATTGAAAATGGTCATTCATGGCTATTTTCGGCAAAATGGGGGTTGTGTGGCCATTGATCATCGACCAGAGGCTCATACACCTCGCCCCACATATGTTTCCTTGCCATAGATCACATTCTTGGATTTCTGGTGGAGACCATTTCTTGGTCAAAAATCCGTAGGTGTTAGCCTTCGATATTATTGAAAATGGTCATTCATGGCTATTTTCGACAAAAATGGGGGTTGTGTGGCCATTGATCGCGACCAGAGGCTCATACACCTCACCCCACATATGTTTCCTTGTCGTAGATCACATTCTTGGATTTCTGGTGGAGACCATTTCTTGGTCAAAAATCCGTAGGTGTTAGCCTTCGATATTATAGAAAATGATCGTTCATGGCTATTTTCGACAAAAATGGGGGTTGTGTGACAATTGATCATCGACCAGAGGCTCATACACCTCACCCCACATATGTTTCCTTGCCATAGATCACATTCTTGGATTTCTGGTGGAGACCATTTCTTGGTCAAAAATCCGTAGGTGTTAGCCTTCGGTATTATTGAAAATGGTCGTTCATGGCTATTTTCGACAAAAATGGGGGTTGTGTGGCCATTGATCATCGACCAGAGGCTCATACACCTCACCCCACATATGTTTCCTTGCCATAGATCACATTCTTGGATTTCTCGTGGAGACCATTTCTTGGTCAAAAATCCGTACGTGTTAGCCTCTAGTATTATTGAAAATGGTCGCTCATGGCTATTTTCATAAAAAATGGGGGTTGTGTGGCCATTGATCATCGACCAGAGGCTCATACACCTCACCCCACATATGTTTCCTTGCCATAGATCACATTCTTGGATTTCTGGTGGAGACCATTTCTTGGTTAAAAACTCGTAGGTGTTAGCCTTCGGTATTATTGAAAATGGTCATTCATGGCTATTTTCGGCAAAATGGGGTTTTGTGGCCATTTATCATTGACCAGAGGCTCATAAACCTCACCCCACATATGTTTCCTTGCCATAGATTACATTCTTGGATTTCTGGTGGAGACCATTTCTTGGTTAAAAACTCGTACGTGTTAGCCTTTGGTATTTTTGAAAATGGTCATTCATGGCTATTTTCGACAAAAATGGGGGTTGTGTGGCCATTGATCATCGACCAGACGCTCATACACCTCACCCCACATATGTTTCCTTGCCATAGATCACATTCTTGGATTTATGGTGGAGACCATTTCTTGGTAAAAAATCCGTAGGTGTTAGCCTTCAGTGTCATTGAAAATGGTCGTTCATGGCTATTTTCGACAAAAATTAGGGTTGTGTGGCCATTGATCGTTGACCAGAGGCTAATACACCTCACCCCACATATGTTTCCTTGCCATAGATCACACCATAGATTACATTCTTGGATTTCTGGTGGAAACCTTTCTTGGTTAAAAACTCGTACGTGTTAGCCTTCGGTATTATTGAAAATGGTCATTCATGGCTATTTTCGGCAAAATGGGGGTTGTGTGGCCATTGATCATCGACCAGAGGCTCGTACACCTCACCCCACATATGTTTCCTTGCCATAGATCACATTCTTGGATTTCTGGTGGAGTCCATTTCTTGGTCAAAAATCCGTAGGTGTTAGCCTTTGGTATTTTTGAAAATGGTCATTCATGGCTATTTTCGACAAAAATGGGGGTTGTGTGGCCATTGATCATCGACCAGACGCTCATACACCGCACCCCACATATGTTTCCTTGCCATAGATCACATTCTTGGATTTCTGGTGGAGACCATTTCTTGGTTAAAAACTCGTACGTGTTAGCCTTCGGTATTATTGAAAATGGTCGTTCATGGCTATTTTCGGCAAAATGGGGGTTGTGTGGCCATTGATCTTCCACCATAGGCTCATACACCTCACCCCACATATGTTTCCTTGCCATAGATCACATTCTTGGATTTCTGGTGGAGACCATTTCTTGGTCAAAAATCCGTAGGTGTTAGCCTTCGGTATTATTGAAAATGGTCGTTCATGGCTATTTTCGACAAAATGGGGGTTGTGTGGCCATTGATCATCGACCAGAGGCTCATACACCTCACCCCACATATGTTTCCTTGCCATAGATCACATTCTTGGATTTCTGGTGGAGACCATTTCTTGGTCAAAAATCCGTAGGTGTTAGCCTTCGGTATTATTGAAAATGGTCGTTCATGGCTATTTTCGACAAAAATGGGGGTTGTGTGGCCATTGATCATCGACCAGAGGCTCATACACCTCACCCCACATATGTTTCCTTGCCATAGATCACATTCTTGGATTTTTGGTGGAGACCATTTCTTGGTTAAAAACTCGTAGGTGTTAGCCTTCGGTATTATTGAAAATGGTCATTCATGGCTATTTTCGGCAAAATGGGGGTTGTGTGGCCATTTATCATCGACCAGAGGCTCATACACCTCACCCCACATATGTTTCCTTGCCATAGATTACATTCTTGGATTTCTGGTGGAGACCATTTCTTGGTTAAAAACTCATACGTGTTAGCCTTTGGTATTTTTGAAAATGGTCATTCATGGCTATTTTCGACAAAAATGGGGGTTGTGTGGCCATTGATCATCGATCAGACGCTCATACACCTCACCCCACATATGTTTCCTTGCCATAGATCACATTCTTGGATTTATGGTGGAGACCATTTCTTGGTCAAAAATCCGTAGGTGTTAGCCTTCAGTGTCATTGAAAATGGTCGTTCATGGCTATTTTCGACAAAAATTAGGGTTGTGTGGCCATTGATCGTCGACCAGAGGCTCATACACCTCACCCCACATATGTTTCCTTATCATAGATCACACCATAGATTACATTCTTGGATTTCTGGTGGAAACCATTTCTTGGTTAAAAACTCGTACGTGTTAGCCTTCGGTATTATTGAAAATGGTCACTCATGGCTATTTTCGGCAAAATGGGGGTTGTGTGGCCATTGATCATCGACCAGAGGCTCGTACACCTCACCCCACATATGTTTCCTTGCCATAGATCACATTCTTGGATTTCTGGTGGAGACCATTTCTTGGTCAAAAATCCGTAGGTGTTAGCCTTTAGTATTTTTGAAAATGGTCATTCATGGCTATTTTCGACAAAAATGGGGGTTGTGTGGCCATTGATCATCGACCAGACGCTCATACACCTCACCCCACATATGTTTCCTTGCCATAGATCACATTCCTGGATTTCTGGTGGAGACCATTTCTTGGTTAAAAACTCGTACGTGTTAGCCTTCGGTATTATTGAAAATGGTCGTTCATGGCTATTTTCGGCAAAATGGGGGTTGTGTGGCCATTGATCTTCCACCATAGGCTCATACACCTCACCCCACATATGTTTCCTTGCCATAGATCACATTCTTGGATTTCTGGTGGAGACCATTTCTTGGTCAAAAATCCGTAGGTGTTAGCCTTCGGTATTATTGAAAATGGTCGTTCATGGCTATTTTCGACAAAAATGGGGGTTGTGTGGCCATTGATCATCAACCAGAGGCTCATACACCTCACCCCACATATGTTTCCTTGCCATAGATCACATTCTTGGATTTCTGGTGGAGACCATTTCTTGGTCAAAAATCCGTAGGTGTTAGCCTTCGGTATTTTTGAAAATGGTCATTCATGGCTATTTTCGGCAAAATGGGGGTTGTGTGGCCATTGATCGTCGACCAGAGGCTCGTACACCTCACCCCACATATGTTTCCTTGCCATAGATCAAATGTTCTCCACCATAAATCCAAGAATGTGATCTATGGCAAGGAAACATATGTGTAGTGAGGTGTATGAGCCTCTGGTCGAAGATCAATGGTCTCCACCAGAAATCCAAGAATGTGATCTATGGCAAAGAAACATATGTGGGGTGAGGTGTATGAGCCTCTGGTCGATGATCAATGGCCACACAACCCCCATTTTGTCGAAAATAGCCATGAATGACCATTTTCAATAATACCGAAGGCTAACACGTACGAGTTTTTAACCAAGAAATGGTTTCCACCAGAAATCCAAGAATGTAATATATGGCAAGGAAACATATGTGGGGTGAAGTGTACGAGCCTCTGGTCGATGATCAATGGCCACACAACCCCCATTTTTTATGAAAATAGCCATGAGCGACCATTTTCAATAATACTAGAGGCTAACACCTACGGATTTTAGACCAAGAAATGGTTGATAGTCGCCTAGAGGGGGGGGTGAATAGGGCGAAACTGAAATTTACAAATATAAACACAACTACAAGCCGGGTTAGCGTTAGAAATATGAAACCGAGTCCGCGAGAGAGGGTGGAAAACAAATCGCAAGCAAATGAAGAGTGTGACACGCGGATTTGTTTTACCGAGGTTCGGTTCTCTCAAACCTACTCCACGTTGAGGAGGCCACAAAGGCCGGGTCTCTTTCAACCCTTCCCTCTCTCAAACGATCCCACGGATCGAGTGAGCTTTCTCTTCTCAATCACTTGGAACACAAAGTACCCACAAGGACCACCACAAGTTTGGTGTCTCTTGCCTCAATTACAAGTGAGTTTGATCGCAATGAAGGAATCAAGAAAGAAGAAAGCAATCCAAGCGCAAGAGCTCGAAAGAACACAAGCAAATCTCTCTCTCTAGTCACTAGGGCGTTGTGTGGAATTTGGAGAGGATTTGATCTCTTTGGTGTGTCTAGAATTGAATGCTAGAGCTCTTGTAAGTAGTTGGGAAGTGGAAAACTTGGATGCAATGAATGGTTGGGTGGTTGGGGTATTTATAGCCCCAACCACCAAAATAACCGTTGGTGGAGGCTGTCTGTTCGATGGCGCACCGGACATGTCCGGTGCCCCTGCCACGTCACCAGTGCCGTTGGAATCTGACCGTTGGAGTTCTGACTTCTGGGCCCGCCTCGATGTCCGGTGGCGCACCGGACATGCACTGTTCACTGTCCGGTGCGCCGGCATGGGCGACTCTGACTTCTGCGCGCGCTGCGCGTGCATTAAATGCATCGCAGGTAGCCGTTGGCGCCGAAGTAGCCGTTGCTCCGTGGATGCACCGGACAGTCCGGTGAATTATAGCGGAGCAGCCGCTCTGATTTCCCGAGGCTGGCGAGTTCCTGAGCCGCGTCCCGTTGGAGCACCGGACACTGTCCGGTGTACACCGGACAGTCCGGTGAATTATAGCGCGCCGGCTCTGGAGAATTCCCGAAGGCGACGAGTTCGCGTTGAAGTCCTTTGGTGCACCGGACACTGTCCAGTGGTGCACCGGACAGTCCGGTGCGCCAGACCAGAGGAGCCTTCGGTTGCTCCTTTGCTCTTTTGTTGAACCCAACACTTGGTCTTTTTATTGGCTAAGTGTGAACCTTTTGCACCTGTATAACTTATACACTAGAACAAACTAGTTAGTCCAAAGATTTGTGTTGGGCAATTCAACCACCAAAATTATATAGGAACTAGGTGTAAGCCTAATTCCCTTTCAATCTCCCCCTTTTTGGTGATTGATGCCAACACAAACCAAAGCAAATATAGAAGTGCATAATTGTACTAGTTTGCATAATATAAGTGCAAAGGTTGCTTGGAATTGAGCCAATATAAATACTTACAAGATATGCATGGATTGTTTCTTCATTTTTAACATTTTGGACCACGCTTGCACCACATGTTTTGTTTTTGCAAAATCTTTTCTAAATCTTTTCAAAGTTCTTTTGCAAATAGTCAAGGGTAAATGAATAAGAGTTTGCAAAGCATTTTCAAGATTTGAAATTTTCTCCCCCTGTTCCAAATGCTTTTCCTTTGACTAAACAAAACTCCCCCTAAATAAAATCTCCTCTTAGTGTTCAAGAGGGTTTTGATGAAACAATTTTGAAATACTACTTTCTCCCCTTTTTGAACACATTAAGATACCAAATTGACAATTGGAAATTACATTTTAAAATTAGGTGGTGGTGCGGTCCTTTTGCTTTGGGCTAATACTTCCTCCCCCTTTGGCATGAATCGCCAAAAACGGAGTCATTAGAGCCCTTCAAATAACTTTCTCCTCCCTTGGTCATAAATAAAAGAGTGAAGATTATACCAAAGTAGGAGTCCTTTTGTTTTGCTCTCTCCCCCAAGGATAGAGAGCGGCTCGGAGTGACGGCGAAGGATGAGTTGACGGAGTGGAAGCCTTTGTCTTCGCCGAAGACTCCAATGCCCTTTCAATGCACCTATGACTTGATTTGAAGTAGACTTGAAAACACATTAGTCATAGCATATGAAAGAGACATGATCAAAGGTATATTCATGAGCTATGTGTGCAAGTTAGCAATAGAAATTTCTAGAATCAAGAATATTGAGCTCATGCCTAAGTTTGGTAAAAGTTTGTTCATCAAGTGGTTTGGTAAAGATATCGGCTAATTGATCTTTAGTATTAATGTATGCAATCTCAATATATCCCTTTTGTTGGTGATCCCTAAGAAAATGATACCGAATGGCTATGTGCTTAGTGCGGCTATGCTCGACTGGATTGTCGGCCATTTTGATTGCACTCTCATTATCACATAGCAAAGGGACTTTGGTTAATTTGTAACCGTAGTCCCGCAGGGTTTGCCTCATCCAAAGCAATTGCGCGCAACAATGACCTGCAGCAATGTACTCGGCTTCGGCGGTTGAAAGAGCGACCGAATTTTGCTTCTTTGAGGCCCAAGACACCAAGGATCTTCCCAAGAACTGGCAAGTCCCTGATGTGCTCTTTCTATTAATCTTACACCCCGCCCAATCGGCATCCGAATAACCAATTAAATCAAAAGTGGATCCCCGAGGGTACCAAAGCCCAAACTTAGGAGTATAAGCTAAATATCTCAAGATTCGTTTTACGGTCGTAAGGTGGGATTCCTTAGGGTCGGATTGGAATCTTGCACACATGCAAAGGGAAAGCATAATGTCCGGTCGAGATGCACATAAATAGAGTAATGAACCTATCATCGACCGGTATACCTTTTGATCCACGGACTTACCTCCCGTGTCGAGGTCGAGATGCCCATTAGTTCCCATGGGTGTCTTGATGGGTTTGGCATCCTTCATCCCAAACTTGGTCAGAATGTCTTGAGTGTACTTTGTTTGGCTGATGAAGGTGCCCTCTTGGAGTTGTTTGACTTGGAATCCTAGAAAATACTTCAACTCCCCCATCATCAACATCTCGAACTTTTGTGTCATGATCCTACTAAATTCTTCACAAGTAGATTCGTTAGTAGACCCAAATATGATATCATCAACATAAATTTGGCATACAAACAAATCATTGTCAAGAGTTTTAGTGAATAGAGTAGGATCGGCTTTTCCGACTTTGAAGCCATTAGCAATAAGGAAATCCCTAAGGCATTCATACCATGCTCTTGGGGCTTGCTTGAGCCCGTAAAGCGCCTTAGAGAGCTTATAGACATGGTTAGGATACTCACTGTCTTCAAAGCCGGGAGGTTGCTCAACATAGACCTCTTCCTTGATTGGTCCATTGAGGAAGGCACTTTTCACGTCCATTTGATAAAGCTTAAAGCCATGGTAAGTAGCATAGGCTAATAATATACGAATTGACTCAAGCCTAGCTACGGGTGCATAGGTTTCACCGAAATCCAAACCTTTGACTTGGGAGTATCCCTTGGCCACAAGTCGAGCTTTGTTCCTTATCACCACACCATGCTCGTCTTGCTTGTTGTGGAAGACCCATTTGGTTCCTACAACATTTTGGTTAGGACGTGGAACTAAATGTCATACCTCATTCCTAGTGAAGTTGTTGAGCTCTTCTTGCATCGCCACCACCCAATCCGAATCTTGTAGTGCTTCCTCTACCTTGTGTGGCTCAATAGAGGAAACAAACGAGTAATGTTCACAAAAATGTGCAACACGAGATCTAGTAGTTACCCCCTTATGAATGTCGCCGAGGATGGTGTCGACGGGGTGATCTCGTTGGATTGCTTGGTGGACTCTTGGGTGTGGCGGCCTTTGTTCCTCTTCCTCCTTGTCTTCCTCATTTGCATCTCCCCCTTGATCATTGCCATCATCTTGAGGTGGCTCAATTGCTTGATCTTCTACTTCATCAACTTGAGCCTCATCCTCATTTTGAGTTGGTGGAGATGCTCGCGTGGAGGAGGATGGTTGATCTTGTGCTTTTGGAAGCTCTTCGGATTCCTTAGGACACACATCCCCAATGGACATGTTCCTTAGCGCGATGCACGGAGCCTCTTCATCACCTATCTCATCAAGATCAACTTGCTCTACTTGAGAGCCGTTAGTTTCATCAAACACAACGTCACATGAGACTTCAACTAGTCCAGTGGACTTGTTAAAGACCCTATATGCCCTTGTGTTTGAGTCATAACCAAGTAAAAAGCCTTCCACAGTCTTAGGAGCAAATTTAGATTTTCTACCTCTTTTAATAAGAATAAAGCATTTGCTACCAAAGACTCTAAAATATGAAATGTTGGGCTTTTTACCGGTTAGGAGTTCATATGATGTCTTCTTGAGGATTCGGTGTAGATACAACCGGTTGATGGCGTAGCAAGCGGTGTTGACCGCCTCGGCCCAAAACCGATCCGAAGTCTTGTACTCATCAAGCATGGTCCTTGCCATGTCTAATAGAGTTCGATTCTTCCTCTCCACTACACCATTTTGTTGTGGGGTGTAGGGAGAAGAGAACTCATGCTTGATGCCCTCTTCCTCAAGAAAGCCTTCGATTTGAGAGTTCTTGAACTCCGTCCCGTTGTCGCTTCTTATTTTCTTGATCCTTAAGCCAAACTCATTTTGAGCCCGTCTCAAGAATCCCTTTAAGGTCTCTTGGGTTTGAGATTTTTCCTGTAAAAAGAATACCCAAGTGAAGCGAGAATAATCATCCACTATTACAAGACAATACTTACTCCCGCCGATGCTTATGTAAGCAATCGGGCCGAATAGGTCCATGTGTAGGAGCTCCAGTGGTCTTTCGGTCGTCATCATGTTCTTGTGTGGATGATGGGCTCCAACTTGCTTTCCTGCCTGACATGCACTACAAATCCTGTCTTTCTCAAAATGAACATTTGTTAGTCCTAAAATGTGTTCTCCCTTTAGAAGCTTATGAAGATTCTTCATCCCAACATGGGCTAGTCGGCGGTGCCAGAGCCAACCCATGTTAGTCTTAGCAATTAAGCATGTGTCGAGTTCAGCTCTATCAAAATCTACTAAGTATAGCTGACCCTCTAACACACCCTTAAATGCTATTGAATCATCACTTCTTCTAAAGACAGTGACACCTACATGAGTAAATAGACAGTTGTAGCCCATTTGACATAATTGTGAAACGGAAAGCAAATTGTAATCTAAAGAATCTACAAGAAAAACATTGGAAATTGAATGGTCAGGAGATATAGCAATTTTACCAAGACCTTTGACCAAACCTTGATTTCCATCCCCGAATGTGATAGCTCGTTGGGGATCTTGGTTTTTCTCATAGGAGGAGAACATCCTTTTCTCCACTGTCATATGGTTTGTGCACCCGCTGTCGAGTATCCAACTTGAGCCCCCGGATGCATAAACCTACAAAACAATTTTAGTTCTTGACTTTAGGTACCCAAACGGTTTTGGGTCCTTTGGCATTAGAAACAAGAACTTTGGGTATCCAATCACAAGTCTTTGACCCCTTGTGTTTGCCCCCAACAAACTTGGCAACTACCTTGCCGGATTTGTTAGTCAAAACATAAGATGCATCAAAAGTTTTAAAAGAAATATCATGATCATTTGATGCAATAGGATTTTTCTTCTTAGGCAACTTAGCACGGGTTGGTTGCCTAGAGCTAGATGTCTCACCCTTATACATAAAAGCATGATTAGGGCCAGAGTGAGACTTCCTAGAGTGAATTCTCCTAATTTTGTCCTCGGGATAACCGACAGGGTATAAAATGTAACCCTCGTTATCCTGAGGCATGGGAGCCTTGCCCTTAACAAAGTTGGACAATCTTTTAGGAGGGGCATTAAGTTTGACATTGTCTCCCCTTTGAAAGCCAATGCCATCCTTGATGCCTGGGCGTCTCCCATTATAGAGCATACTTCTAGCAAATTTAAACTTTTCATTTTCTAAGTTATGCTCGACAATTTTAGCATCTAATTTTGCTATATGATCATTTTGTTGTTTAATCAAAATCATGTGATCATGAATAGCATCAACATCAATATCTCTACATCTAGTACAAATAGTGACATGCTCAATGGTAGATGTAGATGGTTTGCAAGAATTAAGTTCAACAATCTTAGCACGTAATATATCATTCTTATCTCTAAGATCGGAAATTGTAACTTTGCAAACATCAAAATCTTTAGCCTTAGCAGTCAAGTTTTCATTTTCTAATCTAAGGCTAGCAAGAGATACATTCAATTCTTCAATCTTAGCAAGTAAATCATCATTATTGTTTCTAAGATTGGGAATTGAAATATCACAAACATGAGAATCAACCTTAGCATTTAAACTAGCATTTTCATTTCTAAGGTTGTCAATCATCTCATGGCAAGTGCTTAGCTCACTAGATAGTTTTTGACATTTTTCTACTTCTAGAGCATAAGCATTTTTAACCTTAACATGCTTCTTATTTTCTTTAATAAGGAAGTCCTCTTGAGTGTCCAAGAGATCATCCTTTTCATGAATGGCACTAATCAATTCATTAAGTTTTTCCTTTTGTTGCATGTTGAGGTTAGCAAAAAGAGATCGCAAATTATCCTCCTCATCACTAGCATTATCATCATTAGAAGACTCATATTTAGTGGAGGAGTTAGATTTAACCTTCTTCCGTTTGCCGTCCTTTGCCATGAGGCACTTGTGGCCGACGTTGGGGAAGAGGAGTCCCTTGGTGACGGCGATGTTGGCGGCGTCCTCGTCGTCGGAGGAGTCGCTTGAGCTCTCGTCGGAGTCCCACTCCCGACAAACATGGGCATCGCCGCCCTTCTTCTTGTAGTACCTCTTCTTTTCTCTCCTCTTGCCCTTCTTGTCGTTATCCCTGTCACTGTCACTTGATAATGGACATTTTGCAATAAAGTGACCGGGCTTACCACACTTGTAGCAAACTTTCTTGGAGCGGGACTTGTAGTCTTTCCCCCTCCTTTGCTTGAGGATTTGGCGGAAGCTCTTGATGACGAGCGCCATTTCCTCATTGTCGAGCTTGGAGGCGTCGATTGGTTGTCTACTTGGTGTAGACTCCTCCTTCTTTTCCTCTGTCGCCTTGAATGCGACGGGTTGAGCTTCGGATGTGGAGGGATCATCAAGCTCGTTGAGCTCCCTCGAGCCTTCGATCATGCACTCAAAACTTACAAAATTCCCGATAACTTCCTCTGGGGTCATTTTAGTATATCTAGGATTACCACGAATTAATTGAACTTGAGTGGGGTTAAGGAAAATGAGAGATCTTAGAATAACCTTAACCACTTCGTGGTCGTCCCACTTCTTGCTCCCGAGGTTGCGCACTTGGTTCACCAAGGTCTTGAGCCGGTTGTACATGTGTTGTGGCTCTTCCCCTTTGCGAAGCCAGAACCGACCGAGCTCCCCCTCGATCGTTTCCCGCTTGGTGATCTTTGTGAGCTCATCTCCCTCGTGCGCGGTTTTGAGCACATCCCAAACCTCCTTAGCGCTCTTCAACCCTTGAACTTTGTTATACTCCTCTCTACTTAAAGAGGCGAGGAGTATTGTTGTTTCTTGAGAGTTGAAGTGCTCGATTTGGGCCACCTCATCCTCATCATAGTCTTCATCCCCTACGGACGGTACCTGTGCACCAAACTCAACAACATCCCATATACTTTTGTGGAGCGAGGTTAGATGAAATCGCATTAAATCGCTCCACCTAGCGTAATATTCACCATCAAAAGTTGGTGGTTTGCCTAATGGGACGGAAAGTAAAGGTGTATGTTTAGAAATGCGAGGGTAGCTTAGGGGAATCTTACTATACTTCTTACGCTCTTGGCGTTTAGAAGTGACGGACGCCGCGTCGGAGCCGGAGGTGGATGTTGATGAAGTGTCGGTCTCGTAGTAGACGACTTTCCTCATCCTCTTGTGCTTGTCCCCACTCCGATGCGGCTTGTGAGAGGAAGATTTCTCCTTCTTCTCTTTGTGGTGAGAAGAAGATTTCTTCTCCTTCCCTTTGTTGGAGGAGCTCTTCTTCTTCTCCTTCCTCTTAGTGCGGGACTCTTCCGATGAAGTGCTCCCGTGGCTTGTAGTAGGCTTTTCGCCGGTCTCCATCTCCTTCTTGGCGTGATCTCCCGACATTACTTCGAGCGGTTAGGCTCTAATGAAGAACCTGGCTTTGATACCAATTGATAGTCGCCTAGAGGGGGGGGGTGAATAGGGCGAAACTGAAATTTACAAATATAAACACAACTACAAGCCGGGTTAGCGTTAGAAATATGAAACCGAGTCCGCGAGAGAGGGTGGAAAACAAATCGCAAGCAAATGAAGAGTGTGACACGCGGATTTGTTTTACCGAGGTTCGGTACTCTCAAACCTACTCCCCGTTGAGGAGGCCACAAAGGTCGGGTCTCTTTCAACCCTTCCCTCTCTCAAACGATCCCACGGATCGAGTGAGCTTTCTCTTCTCAATCACTTGGAACACAAAGTTCCCACAAGGACCACCACAAGTTTGGTGTCTCTTGCCTCAATTACAAGTGAGTTTGATCGCAATGAAGGAATCAAGAAAGAAGAAAGCAATCCAAGCGCAAGAGCTCGAAAGAACACAAGCAAATCTCTCTCTCTAGTCACTAGGGCGTTGTGTGGAATTTGGAGAGGATTTGATCTCTTTGGTGTGTCTAGAATTGAATGCTAGAGCTCTTGTAAGTAGTTGGGAAGTGGAAAACTTGGATGCAATGAATGGTTGGGTGGTTGGGGTATTTATAGCCCCAACCACCAAAATAACCGTTGGTGGAGGCTGTCTGTTCGATGGCGCACCGGACAGTCCGGTGCACACCGGACATGTCCGGTGCCCCTGCCACGTCACCAGTGCCGTTGGAATCTGACCGTTGGAGTTCTGACTTCTGGGCCCACCTCGATGTCCGGTGGCGCACCGGACATGCACTGTTCACTGTCCGGTGCGCCGGCATGGGCGACTCTGACTTCTGCGCGCGCTGCGCGCGCATTAAATGCATCGCAGGTAGCCGTTGGCGCCGAAGTAGCCTTTGCTCCGTGGATGCACCGGACAGTCCGGTGCATACCGGACATGTCCGATGAATTATAGCGGAGCAGCCGCTCTGATTTCCCGAGGCTGGCGAGTTCCTGAGCTGCGTCCCGTTGGAGCACCGGACACCGTCCGGTGTACACCGGACAGTCCGGTGAATTATAGCGCGCCGGCTCTGGAGAATTCCCGAAGGCGACGAGTTCGCGTTGAAGTCCTCTGGTGCACCGGACACTGTCTGGTGGTGCACCGGACAGTCCGGTGCGCCAGACCAGAGGAGCCTTCGGTTGCTCCTTTGCTCTTTTGTTGAACCCAACACTTGGTCTTTTTATTGGCTAAGTGTGAACCTTTTGCACCTGTATAACTTATACACTAGAACAAACTAGTTAGTCCAAAGATTTGTGTTGGGCAATTCAACCACCAAAATTATATAGGAACTAGGTGTAAGCCTAATTCCCATTCAATGGTCTCCACCAGAAATCCAAGAATGTGATCTATGGCAAGGAAACATATGTGGGGTGAGGTGTATGAGCGTCTGGTCGATGATCAATGGCCACACAACCCCCATTTTTGTCGAAAATAGCCATGAATGACCATTTTCAATAATACCGAAGGCTAACACCTACGGATTTTTGAGCAAGAAATGGTCTCCACCAGAAATCCAAGAATGTGATCTATGGCAAGGAAACATATGTGGGGTGAGGTGTATGAGCCTCTGGTCGATGATCAATGGCCACACAACCCCCATTTTGCCGAAAATAGCCATGAATGACCATTTACAATAATACCGAAGGCTAACACGTACGAGTTTTTAACCAAGAAATGGTCTCCACGAGAAATCCAAGATTATGATCTATGGCAAGAAAACATATGTGGGGTGAAGTGTACGAGCCTCTGGTTGATGATCAATGGCAACACAACCCCCATTTTTGTCGAAAATAGCCATGAGCGACCATTTTCAATAATACTAGAGGCTAACACCTACGGATTTTAGACCAAGAAATGGTCTCCACCAGAAATCCAAGAATGTGATCTACGACAAGGAAACATATGTGGGGTGAGGTGTATGAGCCTCTAGTCGATGATCAATGGCCACACAACTCCCATTTTGCCGAAAATAGCCATGAATGACCGTTTTCAATAATATCAAAGGCTAACACCTACGGATTTTTGACCAAGAAATGGTCTCCACAAGAAATCCAAGAATGTGATCTATGGCAAGGAAACATATGTGGGGTGAGGTGTATGAGCCTCTGGTCGATGATAAATGGCCACACAACCCCCATTTTTTTATGAAAATAGCCATGAGCGACCTTGAAAATAGCCATGAGCGACCATTTTCAATAATACTAGAGGCTAACACCTACGGATTTTAGACCAAAAAATGGTCTCCACCAGAAATCCAAGAATGTGATCTATGGCAAGGAAACATATGTGTAGTGAGGTGTATGAGCCACTAGTCGATGATCAATGGCCACACAACCCCCATTTTTGTCGAAAATAGCCATGAATGACCATTTTCAATAATACCGAAGGCTAACAGCGACCATTTTCAATAATACTAGAGGCTAAGACCTACGGATTTTTGACCAAGAAATGGTCTCCACCAGAAATCCAAGAATGTGATCTATGGCAAGGAAACATATGTGGGGTGAGGTTTATGAGCCTCTAGTCGATGATAAATGGCCACACAACCCCCATTTTTTATTAGCCTCTGGTCGATGATCAATGGCCACACAACCCCCATTTTTGTCGAAAATAGCCATGAATGACCATTTACAATAATACCGAAGGCTAACACCTACGGATTTTTGACCAAGAAATGGTCTCCACCAGAAATCCAAGAATGTGATCTATGGCAAGGAAACATATGTGGGGTGAGGTGTATGAGCCTATGGTCGATGATCAATGGCCACACAACCCCCATTTTGCCGAAAATAGCCATGAATGACCATTTTCAATAATACCGAAGGCTAAGACCTACGGATTTTTGACCAAGAAATGGTCTCCACCAGAAATCCAAGAATGTGATCTATGGCAAGGAAACATATGTGGGGTGAGGTGTATGAGCCTCTGGTCGATGATCAATGGCCACACAACCCCCATTTTTGTCGAAAATAGCCATGAACGACCATTTTCAATAATACCGAAGGCTAACACCTACGGATTTTTAACCAAGAAATGGGGGTTGTGTGGCCATTGATCATCGACCAGACGCTCATACACTTCACCCCACATATGTTACCTTGCCATAGATCACATTCTTGGATTTCTGGTGGAGACCATTTCTTGGTCAAAAATCCGTAGGTGTTAGCCTTCGGTATTATTGTAAATGGTCATTCATGGCTATTTTCGACAAAAATGGGGGTTGTGTGGCCATTGATCATCGACCAGAGGCTCATACACCTCACCCCACATATGTTTCCTTGCCATAGATCACATTCTTGGATTTCTGGTGGAGACCATTTCTTGGTCAAAAATCCGTAGGTCTTAGCCTCTAGTATTATTGAAAATGGCCGCTCATGGCTATTTTCGGCAAAAATGGGGGTTGTGTGGCCATTGATCATCGACCAAACGCTCATACACCTCACCCCACATATGTTTCCTTGCCATAGAATGACCATTTACAATAATACCAAAGGCTAACACCTACGGATTTTTGACCAAGAAATGGTCTCCACCAGAAATCCAAGAATGTCATCTATGGCAAGGAAAGATATGTGGGGTGAGGTGTATGAGCCTCTAGTCGATGATCAATGGCCACACAACCCCCATTTTTGTCGAAAATAGCCATGAATGACCATTTTCAATAATACTGAAGGCTAACACGTACGAGTTTTTAACCAAGAAATGGTTTCCACCATAAATCCAAGAATGTAATCTATGGTGTGATCTATGGCAAGGAAACATATGTGGGGTGAGGTGTATGAGCCTCTGGTCGACGATCAATGGCCACACAACCCTAATTTTTGTCGAAAATAGCCATGAACGACCATTTTCAATGACACTGAAGGCTAACACCTACGGATTTTTGACCAAGAAATGGTCTCCACCATAAATCCAAGAATGTGATCTATGGCAAGGAAACATATGTGGGGTGAGGTGTATGAGCGTCTGGTCGATGATCAATGGCCACACAACCCCCATTTTTGTCGAAAATAGCCATGAATGACCATTTTCAAAAATACCGGAGGCTAACACATTCGGATTTTTGACCAAGAAATGGTCTCCACCAGAAATCCAAGAATGTGATCTATGGCAAGGAAACATACGTGGGGTGAGGTGTATGAGCCTCTGGTCGACGATCAATGGCCACACAACCCCCATTTTTTATGAAAATAGCCATGAGCGACCTTGAAAATAGCCATGAGAGACCTTGAAAATAGCCATGAACGACCATTTTCAATAATACCGAAGGCTAACACGTACGAGTTTTTAACCAAGAAATGGTTTCCACCAGAAATCCAAGAATGTAATCTATGGCAAGGAAACATATGTGGGGTGAGGTTTATGAGCCTCTAGTCGATGATAAATGGCCACACAACCCCCATTTTTTATGAAAATAGCCATGAGCGACCTTGAAAATAGCCATGAGCGACCATTTTCAATAATACTAGAGGCTAACACCTACAGATTTTAGACCAAGAAATGGTCTCCACCAGAAATCCAAGAATGTGATCTATGGCAAGGAAACATATGTGTAGTGAGGTGTATGAGCCTCTAGTCGATGATCAATGGCCACACAACCCCCATTTTTGTCGAAAATAGCCATGAATGACCATTTTCAATAATACCGAAGGCTAACAGCGACCATTTTCAATAATACTAGAGGCTAAGACCTACGGATTTTTGTCCAAGAAATGGTCTCCACCAGAAATCCAAGAATGTGATCTATGGCAAGGAAACATATGTGGGGTGAGGTTTATGAGCCTCTAGTCGATGATAAATGGCCACACAACCCCCATTTTTTATGAGCCTCTGGTCGATGATTAATGGCCACACAACCCCCATTTTTGTCGAAAATAGCCATGAATGACCATTTACAATAATACCGAAGGCTAACACCTACGGATTTTTGACCAAGAAATGGTCTCCACCAGAAATCCAAGAATGTGATCTATGGCAAGGAAACATATGTGGGGTGAGGTGTATGAGCCTATGGTCGATGATCAATGGCCACACAACCCCCATTTTGCCGAAAATAGCCATGAATGACCATTTTCAATAATACCGAAGGCTAAGACCTACGAATTTTTGACCAAGAAATGGTCTCCACCAGAAATCCAAGAATGTGATCTATGGCAAGGAAACATATGTGGGGTGAGGTGTATGAGCCTCTGGTCGATGATCAATGGCCACACAACCCCCATTTTTGTCGAAAATAGCCATGAACGACCATTTTCAATAATACCGAAGGCTAACACCTACGGATTTTGGACCAAGAAATGGTCTCCACCAGAAATCCAAGAATGTGATCTATGGCAAGGAAACATATGTGGGGTGAGGTGTATGAGCCTCTGGTCGACGATCAATGGCCACACAACCCTAATTTTTGTCGAAAATAGCCATGAACGACCATTTTCAATGACACTGAAGGCTAACACCTACAAATTTTTGACCAAGAAATGGTCTCCACCATAAATCCAAGAATGTGATCTATGGCAAGGAAACATATGTGGGGTGAGGTGTATGAGCCTCTAGTCGACGATCAATGGCCGCACAACCCCCATTTTGCCGAAAATAGCCATGAACGACCATTTTCAAAAATACCAAAGGCTAACACCTACGGATTTTTGACCAAAAAATGGTCTCCACCAGAAATCCAAGAATGTGATCTATGGCAAGGAAACATATGTGGGGTGAGGTGTACAAGCCTCTGGTCGATGATCAATGGCCACAGAACCCCCATTTTGCCGAAAATAGCCATGAATGACCATTTACAATAATACCAAAGGCTAACACCTACGGATTTTTGACCAAGAAATGGTCTCCACCAGAAATCCAAGAATGTGATCTATGGCAAGGAAACATATGTGGGGTGAGGTGTATGAGCCTCTAGTCGATGATCAATGGCCACACAACCCCCATTTTTGTCAAAAATAGCCATGAACGACCATTTTCAATAATACCGAAGGCTAACACCTACGGATTTTTGACCAAGAAATGGTCCATTTTGCCGAAAATAGCCATGAATGACCATTTACAATAATACCGAAGGCTAACACCTACGGATTTTTGACCAAGAAATGGTCTCCACCAGAAATCCAAGAATGTGATCTATGGCAAGGAAACATATGTGGGGTGAGATTTATGAGCCTCTAGTCGATGATAAATGGCCACACAACTCCCATTTTTTTATGAAAATAGCCATGAGCGACCATTTTCAATAATATTAGAGGCTAAGACCTACGGATTTTTGACCAAGAAATGGTCTCCACCAGAAATCCAAGAATGTGATCTACGACAAGGAAACATATGTGGGGTGAGGTGTATGAGCGTCTGGTCGATGATCAATGGCCACACAACCCCCATTTTTGTCGAAAATAGCCATGAACGACCATTTTCAATAATACAGAAGGCTAACACCTACGGATTTTTGACCAAGAAATCGTCTCCACCAGAAATCCAAGAATGTGATCTATGGCAAGGAAACATATGTGTAGTGAGGTGTACGAGCCTCTGGTCGATGATCAATGGCCACACAACCCCCATTTTTGTCGAAAATAGCCATGAACGACCATTTTCAATAATATCGAAGGCTAACACCTACGGATTTTTGACCAAGAAATGGTCTCCACCAGAAATCCAAGAATATTAGAGGCTAAGACCATTTCTTGGTCAAAAATCCGTACGTGTTAGCCTCTAGTATTATTGAAAATGGTCGCTCATGGCTATTTTCAAGGTCGCTCATGGCTATTTTCATAAAAAATGGGGGTTGTGTGGCCATTGATCATCGACCAGAGGCTCATACACCTCACCCCACATATGTTTCCTTGCCATAGATCACATTCTTGGATTTCTGGTGGAGACCATTTCTTGGTCAAAAATCCGTAGGTCTTAGCCTCTAGTATTATTGAAAATGGTCACTGTTAGCCTTCCGTATTATTGAAAATGGTCATTCATGGCTATTTTCGACAAAAATGGGGGTTGTTTGGCCATTGATCATCGACCAGAGGCTCATACACCTCACCCCACATAAGTTTCCTTGCCATAGATCACATTCTTGGATTTCTGGTGGAGACCATTTCTTGGTCAAAAATCCGTAGGTCTTAGCCTCTAGTATTATTGAAAATGGTCGCTCATGGCTATTTTCGGCAAAAATGGGGGTTGTGTGGCCATTGATCATCGACCAGACGCTCATACACCTCACCCCACATATGTTTCCTTGCCATAGAATGACCATTTACAATAATACTGAAGGCTAACACCTACGGATTTTTGACCAAGAAATGGTCTCCACCAGAAATCCAAGAATGTGATCTATGGCAAGGAAACATATGTGGGGTGTTGTGTATGAGCCTCTGGTCGATGATCAATGGCCACACAACCCCCATTTTTGTCGAAAATAGCCATGAATGACCATTTTCAATAATACCGAAGGCTAACACGTACGAGTTTTTAACCAAGAAATGGTTTCCACCAGAAATCCAAGAATGTGATCTATGGCAAGGAAACATATGTGGGGTGAGGTGTATGAGCGTCTGGTCGATGATCAATGGCCACACAACCCCCATTTTTGTCGAAAATAGCCATGAACGACCTTGAAAATAGCCATGAGCGACCATTTTCAATAATACTAGAGGCTAACACCTACGGATTTTAGACCAAGAAATGGTCTCCACCAGAAATCCAAGAATGTGATCTATGACAAGGAAACATATGTGGGGTGAGGTGTATGAGCGTCTGGTCGATGATCAATGGCCACACAACCCCCATTTTTGTCAAAAATAGCCATGAACGACCATTTTCAATAATACCGAAGGCTAACACCTACAGATTTTTGACCAAGAAATGGTCTCCACCAGAAATCCAAGAATGTGATCTATGGCAAGGAAACATATGTGGGGTGAGGTGTATGAGCCTCTAGTCGATGATCAATGGCCAGACAACCCCCATTTTTGTCGAAAATAGCCATGAATGACCATTTTCAAAAATACCAAAGGCTAACACGTACGGATTTTTGACCAAGAAATGGTCTCCACCAGAAATCCAAGAATGTGATCTATGGCAAGGAAACATATGTGGGGTGAGGTGTACGAGCCTCTGGTCGATGATCAATGGCCACACAACCCCCATTTTGCCGAAAATAGCCATGAATGACCATTTTCAATAATACCGAAGGCTAACACGTACGAGTTTTTAACCAAGAAATGGTTTCCACCAGAAATCCAAGAATGTAATCTATGGCAAGGAAACATATGTGGGGTGAGGTTTATGAGCCTCTAGTCGATGGTAAATGGCCACACAACCCCCATTTTTTATGAAAATAGCCATGAGCGACCTTGAAAATAGCCATGAGCGACCATTTTCAATAATACTAGAGGCTAACACCTACGGATTTTAGACCAAGGAATGGTCTCCACCAGAAATCCAAGAATGTGATCTATGGCAAGGAAACATATGTGGGGTGAGGTGTATGAGCGTCTGGTCGATGATCAATGGCCACACAACCCCCATTTTTTATGAAAATAGCCATGAGCGACTATTTTCAATAATATTAGAGGCTAAGACCTACGGATTTTTGACCAAGAAATGGTCTCCACCAGAAATCCAAGAATGTGATCTATGGCAAGGAAACATATGTGGGGTGAGGTGTATGAGCGTCTGGTCGATGATCAATGGCCACACAACCCCCCTATTTTTGTAGAAAATAGCATGAACGACCATTTACAATAATACCGAAGGCTAACACCTACGGATTTTTGACCAAGAAATGGTCTCCACCAGAAATCCAAGAATGTGATCTATGGCAAGGAAACATATGTGGGGTGAGGTGTATGAGCCTCTGGTCGATGATCAATGGCCACACAACCCCCATTTTTGTCGAAAATAGCCATGAACGACCATTTTCAATAATATTAGAGGCTAAGACCTACGGATTTTTGACCAAGAAATGGTCTCCACCAGAAATCCAAGAATGTGATCTATGGCAAGGAAACATATGTGCGGTGAGGTGTATGAGCCTCTGGTCGATGATCAATGGCCACACAACCCCCATTTTTGTCGAAAATAGCCATGAACGACCATTTTCAATAATATCGAAGGCTAACACCTACGGATTTTTGACCAAGAAATGGTCTCCACCAGAAATCCAAGAATGTGATCTACGACAAGGAAACATATGTGGGGTGAGGTGTATGAGCCTCTGGTCGACGATCAACGGCCACATAACCCCCATTTTGCCGAAAATAGCCATGAATGACCATTTTCAATAATACCGAAGGCTAACACGTACGAGTTTTTAACCAAGAAATGGTTTCCACCAGAAATCCAAGAATGTAATCTATGGCAAGGAAACATATGTGGGGTGAGGTTTATGAGCCTCTAGTCGATGATAAATGGCCACACAACCCCCATTTTTAATGAAAATAGCCATGAGCGACCTTGAAAATAGCCATGAGCGACCATTTTCAATAATACTAGAGGCTAACACCTACGGATTTTAGACCAAGAAATGGTCTCCACCAGAAATCCAAGAATGTGATCTATGGCAAGGAAACATATGTGGGGTGAGGTGTATGAGCGTCTGGTCGATGATCAATGGCCACACAACCCCCATTTTTTATGAAAATAGCCATGAGCGACCATTTTCAATAATATTAGAGGCTAAGACCTACGGATTTTTGACCAAGAAATGGTCTCCACCAGAAATCCAAGAATGTGATCTATGGCAAGGAAACATATGTGGGGTGAGGTGTATGAGCCTCTGGTCGATGATCAATGGCCACACAACCCCCATTTTTGTCGAAAATAGCCATGAATGACCATTTACAATAATACCGAAGGCTAACACCTACAGATTTTTGACCAAGAAATGGTCTCCACCAGAAATCCAAGAATGTGATCTATGGCAAGGAAACATATGTGGGGTGAGGTGTATGAGCCTTTGGTCGATGATCAATGGCCACACAACCCCCATTTTTATGAAAATAGCCATGAACGACCATTTTCAATAATACCGAAGGCTAACACCTACGGATTTTTGACCAAGAAATGGTCTCCACCAGAAATCCAAGAATGTGATCTATGGCAAGGAAACATATGTGGGGTGAGGTGTATGAGCCTCTGGTCGATGATCAATGGCCACACAACCCCCATTTTTGTCGAAAATAGCCATGAACGACCATTTTCAATAATACCGAAGGCTAACACCTACGGATTTTTGACCAAGAAATGGTCTCCACCAGAAATCCAAGAATGTGATCTATGGCAAGGAAACATATGTGGGGTGAGGTGTATGAGCGTCTGGCCTCACTACACATATGTTTCCTTGCCATATATCACATTCTTGGATTTATGGTAGAGACCATTTCTTGGTCAAAAATCCGTAGGTGTTAGCCTTCGGTATTATTGAAAATGGTCATTCATGGCTATTTTCGACACAAATGGGGGTTGTGTGGCCATTGATCACCGACCAGAGGCTTGTACACCTCACCCCACATATGTTTCCTTGCCATAGATCACATTCTTGGATTTCTGGTGGAGACCATTTCTTGGTCAAAAATCCGTACGTGTTAGCCTTTGGTATTTTTGAAAATGGTCATTCATGGCTATTTTCGGCAAAATGGGGGTTGTGTGGCCATTGATCATCGACCAGAGGCTCATACACCTCACCCCACATATGTTTCCTTGCCATAGATCACATTCTTGGATTTCTGGTGGAGACCATTTCTTGGTCAAAAATCCGTAGGTCTTAGCCTCTAATATTATTGAAAATGGTCGCTCATGGCTATTTTCAAGGTCGCTCATGGATATTTTCATAAAAAATGGGTGTGGGGTGAGGTGTACGAGCCCCTGGTCGATGATCAATGGCCACACAACCCTAATTTTTGTCGAAAATAGCCATGAACGACCATTTTCAATGACACTGACGGCTAACACCTACGGATTTTTGACCAAGAAATGGTCTCCACCATAAATCCAAGAATGTGATCTATGGCAAGGAAACATATGTGTAGTGAGGTGTATGAGCCTCTGGTCGATGATCAATGGCCACACAACCCCCATTTTGCCGAAAATAGCCATGAATGACCATTTTCAATAATACCGAAGGCTAACACGTACGAGTTTTTAACCAAGAAATGGTCTCCACCAGAAATCCAAGAATGTGATCTATGGCAAGGAAACATATGTGGGGTGAGGTGTATGAGCCTATGGTCGATGATCAATGGCCACACAACCCCCATTTTTGTCGAAAATAGCCATGAATGACCATTTACAATAATACCGAAGGCTAACACCTACGGATTTTTGACCAAGAAATGGTCCCCACCAGAAATCCAAGAATGTGATCTATGGCAAGGAAACATATGTGGGGTGAGGTGTACGAGCCTCTAGTCGATGATCAATGGCCACACAACCCCCACATATGTTTCCTTACCATAGATCACATTCTTGGATTTCTGGTGGAGACCATTTCTTGGTCAAAAATCCGTAGGTGTTAGCCTTCGGTATTATTGAAAATGGTCGTTCATGGCTATTTTCGGCAAAATGGGGGTTCTGTGGCCATTGATCATCGACCAGAGGCTCGTACACCTCATTACACATATGTTTCCTTGCCATAGATCACATTCTTGGATTTCAGGTGGAGACCATTTCTTGGTCAAAAATCCGTAGGTGTTAGCCTTCGGTATTATTGAAAATGGTCGTTCATGGCTATTTTCGACAAAAATGGGGGTTGTGTGGCCATTGATCATCGACCAGAGGCTCATACACCTCACCCCACATATGTTTCCTTGCCATAGATCACATTCTTGGATTTCTGGTGGAGACCATTTCTTGGTCAAAAATCCGTACGTGCTAGCCTTTGGTATTTTTGAAAATGGTCGTTCATGGCTTGGTCGATGATCAATGGCCACACAACCCCCATTTTTTATGAAAATAGCCATGAGCGACCATTTTCAATAATACTAGAGGCTAAGACCTACGGATTTTTGACCAAGAAATGGTCTCCACCAGAAATCCAAGAATGTGATCTATGGCAAGGAAACATATGTGGGGTGAGGTGTATGAGCCTCTGGTCGATGATCAATTGCCACACAACCCCCATTTTTGTCGAAAATAGCCATGAATGACCATTTACAATAATACCGAAGGCTAACACCTACGGTTTTTGACCAAGAAATGGTCTCCACCAGAAATCCAAGAATGTGATCTATGGCAAGGAAACATATGTGGGGTGAGGTGTATGAGCCTATGGTCGATGATCAATGGCCACACAACCCCCATTTTTGTCGAAAATAGCCATGAACGACCATTTTCAATAATATCGAAGGCTAACACCTACGAATTTTTGACCAAGAAATGGTCTCCACCAGAAATCCAAGAATGTGATCTACGACAAGGAAACATATGTGGGGTGAGGTGTATGAGCCTCTGGTCGACGATCAATGGACACACAACCCCCATTTTGCGGAAAATAGCCATGAATGACCATTTTCAATAATACCGAAGGCTAACAGCGACCATTTTCAATAATACTAGAGGCTAAGACCTACGGATTTTTGACCAAGAAATGGTCTCCACCAGAAATCCAAGAATGTAATCTATGGCAAGGAAACATATGTGGGGTGAGGTTTATGAGCCTCTAGTCGATGATAAATGGCCACACAACCCCCATTTTTTATGAAAATAGCCATGAGCGACCTTGAAAATAGCCATGAGCGACCATTTTCAATAATACTAGAGGCTAACACCTACGGATTTTAGACCAAGAAATGGTCTCCACCAGAAATCCAAGAATGTGATCTATGGCAAGGAAACATATGTGGGGTGAGGTGTATGAGCCTCTAGTCGATGATCAATGGCCACACAACCCCCATTTTTGTCGAAAATAGCCATGAATGACCATTTTCAATAATACCGAAGGCTAACACCTACGGATTTTTGACCAAGAAATGGTCTCCACCAGAAATCCAAGAATGTGATCTATGGCAAGGAAACATATGTGGGGTGAGGTGTATGAGCCTCTGGTCGACGATCAATGGCCACACAACCCTAATTTTTGTCGAAAATAGCCATGAACGACCATTTTCAATGACACTGAAGGCTAACACCTACGGATTTTTGACCAAGAAATGGTCTCCACCATAAATCCAAGAATGTGATCTATGGCAAGGAAACATATGTGTAGTGAGGTGTATGAGCCTCTGGTCGAAGATCAATGGCCACACAACCCCCATTTTTGTCAAAAATAGCCATGAATGACCATTTTCAAAAATGCCAAAGGCTAACACATTCAGATTTTTGCCCAAGAAATGGTCTCCACCAGAAATCCAAGAATGTGATCTATGGCAAGGAAACATATGTGGGGTGAGGTGTACGAGCCTCTGGTCGATGATCAATGGCCACACAACCCCCATTTTGCCGAAAATAGCCATGAATGACCATTTTCAATAACACCGAAGGCTAACACGTACGAGTTTTTAACCAAGAAATGGTTTCCACCAGAAATCCAAGAATGTAATCTATGGCAAGGAAACATATGTGGGGTGAGGTTTATGAGCCTCTAGTCGATGATAAATGGCCACACAACCCCCATTTTTTATGAAAATAGCCATGAGCGACCTTGAAAATAGCCATGAGCGACCATTTTCAATAATACTAGAGGCTAACACCTACGGATTTAAGACCAAGAAATGGTCTCCACCAGAAATCCAAGAATGTGATCTATGGCAAGGAAACATATGTGGGGTGAGGTGTATGAGCGTCTGGTCGATGATCAATGGCCACACAACCCCCATTTTTGTCGAAAATAGCCATGAACGACCATTTTCAATAATATCGAAGGCTAACACCTATGGATTTTTTACCAAGAAATGGTCTCCACTAGAAATCCAAGAATGTGATCTACGACAAGGAAACATATGTGGGGTGAGGTGTATGAGCGTCTGGTCGATGATCAATGGCCACACAACCCCCATTTTTGTCGAAAATAGCCATGAACGACCATTTTCAATAATACCGAAGGCTAACACCTACGGATTTTTGACCAAGAAATGGTCTCCACCAGAAATCCAAGAATGTGATCTATGGCAAGGAAAGGTTGTGTGGCCATTGATCTTCGACCAGAGGCTCATACACCTCACTACACATATGTTTCCTTGCCATAGATCACATTCTTGGATTTATGGTGGAGAGTATGAGCGTCTGGTCGATGATCAATGGCCACACAACCCCCATTTTTGTCGAAAATAGCCATGAACGACCATTTTCAATAATATCGAAGGCTAACACCTACAAATTTTTTGTCGAAAATAGCCATGAACGACCATTTTCAATAATATCGAAGGCTAACACGTACGAGTTTTTGACCAAGAAATGGTCTCCACCAGAAATCCAAGAATGTGATCTACGACAAGGAAACATATGTGGGGTGAGGTGTATGAGCCTCTGGTCGACTGATCAATGGCCACACAACCCCCATTTTGCCGAAAATAGCCATGAATGACCATTTTCAATAATACCGAAGGCTAACACGTACGAGTTTTTAACCAAGAAATGGTTTCCACCAGAAATCCAAGAATGTAATCTATGGCAAGGAAACATATGTGGGGTGAGGTTTATGAGCCTCTAGTCGATGATAAATGGCCACACAACCCCCATTTTTTATGAAAATAGCCATGAGCGACCTTGAAAATAGCCATGAGCGACCATTTTCAATAATACTAGAGGCTAACACCTACGGATTTTAGACCAAGAAATGGTCTCCACCAGAAATCCAAGAATGTGATCTATGGCAAGGAAACATATGTGTAGTGAGGTGTATGAGCCTCTAGTCGATGATCAATGGCCACACAACCCCCATTTTGCCGAAAATAGCCATGAGCGACCATTTTCAATAATATTAGAGGCTAAGACCTACGGATTTTTGACCAAGAAATGGTCTCCACCAGAAATCCAAGAATGTGATCTACGACAAGGAAACATATGTGGGGTGAGGTGTATGAGCCTCTGGTCGAAGATCAATGGCCACACAACCCCCATTTTTGTCGAAAATAGCCATGAATGACCATTTTCAAAAATACCAAAGGCTAACACATTCGGATTTTTGCCCAAGAAATGGTCTCCACCAGAAATCCAAGAATGTGATCTATGGCAAGGAAACATATGTGGGGTGAGGTGTACGAGCCTCTGGTCGATGATCAATGGCCACACAACCCCCATTTTGCCGAAAATAACCATGAATGACCATTTTCAATAATACCGAAGGCTAACACGTACGAGTTTTTAACCAAGAAATGGTTTCCACCAGAAATCCAAGAATGTAATCTATGGCAAGGAAACATATGTGGGGTGAGGTTTATGAGCCTCTAGTCGATGATAAATGGCCACACAACCCCCATTTTTTATGAAAATAGCCATGAGCGACCTTGAAAATAGCCATGAGCGACCATTTTCAATAATACTAGAGGCTAACACCTACGGATTTTAGACCAAGAAATGGTCTCCACCAGAAATCCAAGAATGTGATCTATGGCAAGGAAACATATGTGGGGTGAGGTGTATGAGCGTCTGGTCGATGATCAATGGCCACACAACCCCCATTTTTGTCGAAAATAGCCATGAACGACCATTTTCAATAATATCAAAGGCTAACACCTACGGATTTTTCACCAAGAAATGGTCTCCACCAGAAATCCAAGAATGTGATCTACGACAAGGAAACATATGTGGGGTTAGGTGTATGAGCGTCTGGTCGATGATCAATGGCCACACAACCCCCATTTTTGTCGAAAATAGCCATGAACGACCATTTTCAATAATACCGAAGGCTAACACCTACGGATTTTTGACCAAGAAATGGTCTCCACCAGAAATCCAAGAATGTGATCTATGGCAAGGAAACATTTGTGGGGTGAGGTGTACGAGCCTCTAGTCGATGATCAATGGCCACACAACCCCCATTTTGCCGAAAATAGGCCATGAGCGACCATTTTCAATAATATTAGAGGCTAAGACCTACGGATTTTTGACCAAGAAATGGTCTCCACCAGAAATCCAAGAATGTGATCTATGACAAGGAAACATATGTGGGGTGAGGTGTATGAGCCTCTGGTCGACGATCAATGGCCACACAACCCCCATTTTGCCGAAAATAGCCATGAATGACCATTTTCAATAATACCAAAGGCTAACACGTACGAGTTTTTAACCAAGAAATGGTTTCCACCAGAAATCCAAGAATGTAATCTATGGCAAGGAAACATATGTGGGGTGAGGTTTATGAGCCTCTAGTCGATGATAAATGGCCACACAACCCCCATTTTTTATGAAAATAGCCATGAGCGACCTTGAAAATAGCCATGAGCGACCATTTTCAATAATACTAGAGGCTAAGACCTACGGATTTTTGACCAAGAAATGGTCTCCACCAGAAATCCAAGAATGTGATCTATGGCAAGGAAACATATGTGGGGTGAGGTGTATGAGCCTCTGGTCGATGATCAATGGCCACACAACCCCCATTTTTGTCGAAAATAGCCATGAACGACCATTTTCAATAATATCGAAGGCTAACACCTACGGATTTTTGACCAAGAAATGGTCTCCACCAGAAATCCAAGAGTGTGATCTACGACAAGGAAACATATGTGGGGTGAGGTGTTTGAGCCTCTGGTCGATGATCAATGGCCACACAACCCCCATTTTTGCCGAAAATAGCCATGAATGACCATTTTCAATAATACCGAAGGCTAACACGTACGGATTTTTGACCAAGAAATGGTCTCCACCAGAAATCCAAGAATGTGATCTATGGCAAGGAAACATATGTGGGGTGAGGTGTATGAGCCTTTGGTCGATGATCAATGGCCACACAACCCCCATTTTTGTCGAAAATAGCCATGAACGACCATTTTCAATAATATCGAAGGCTAACACCTACGGATTTTTGACCAAGAAATGGTCTCCACCAGAAATCCAAGAATGTAATCTATGGCAAGGAAACATATGTGGGGTGAGGTTTATGAGCCTCTAGTCGATGATAAATGGCCACACAACCCCCATTTTTTATGAAAATAGCCATGAGCGACCATTTTCAATAATACTAGAGGCTAACACCTACGGATTTTAGACCAAGAAATGGTCTCCACCAGAAATCCAAGAATGTGATCTATGGCAAGGAAACATATGTGGGGTGAGGTGTACGAGCCTCTGGTCGATGATCAATGGCCACACAACCCCCATTTTTGTCGAAAATAGCCATGAACGACCATTTTCAATAATATCGAAGGCTAACACCTACGGATTTTTGACCAAGAAATGGTCTCCACCAGAAATCCAAGAATGTGATCTATGGCAAGGAAACATATGTGGGGTGAGGTGTATGAGCCTCTGGTCGATGATCAATGGCCACACAACCCCCATTTTTGTCGAAAATAGCCATGAACGACCATTTTCAATAATATCGAAGGCTAACACGTACGAGTTTTTAACCAAGAAATGGTTTCCACCAGAAATCCAAGAATGTAATCTATGGCAAGGAAACATATGTGGGGTGAGGTGTATGAGCCTCTGGTCGATGATAAATGGCCACACAACCCCCATTTTTTATGAAAATAGCCATGAACGACCATTTTCAATAATACCGAAGGCTAACACCTACAGATTTTTGACCAAGAAATGGTCTCCACCAGAAATCCAAGAATGTGATCTATGGCAAGGAAACATATGTGGGGTGAGGTGTATGAGCCTCTGGTCGATGATCAATGGTCACACAACCCCATTTTTGTCGAAAATAGCCAGGAGCAGCAATTTTCAATGACACTGATGGCTAACACCTATGGATTTTTGACCAGAAATGGTCTCCACCAGAAATCCAAGAATGTGGTCTATGGCAAGGAAACATATGTGGGGTGAGGTGTATGAGCCTTTGGTCGATGATCAATGGCCACACAACCCCCATTTTTGTCGAAAATAGCTATGAACGACCATTTTCAATAATACCGAAGGCTAACACCTACGGATTTTTGACCAAGAAATGGTCTCCACCAGAAATCCAAGAATGTGATCTATAGCAAGAAAACGTATGTGGGGTGAAGTGTACGAGCCTCTAGTCAATGATAAATGGCCACACAACCCCCATTTTTGTCGAAAATAGTGATCAACGACCATTTTCAATAATACTGAAGGCTAACACATATGGATTTTTGACCAAGAAATGGTCTCCACCAGAAATCCAAGAATGTGATCTATGGCAAGAAAACATACGTGGGGTGAGGTGTATGAGCCTCTGGTCGAAGATCAATGGCCACACAACCCCATTTGTGTCGAAAATAGCCATGAACGACCATTTACAATAATACCGAAGGCTAACAACTACGGATTTTTGACCAAGAGAAGATCTCCACCAGAAATCCAAGAATGTGATCTATGGCAAGGAAACATATGTGGGGTGAGGTGTACGAGCCTCAGATCGATGATCAATGGCCACACAACCCCCATTTTTGTCGAAAATAGCCATGAACGACCATTTTCAATACTTCCGAAGGCTAACACCTACGGATTTTTGACCAAGAAATCGTCTCCACCAGAAATCCAAGAATATGATCTATGGCAAGGAAACATATTGGGGTGAGGTGTACGAGCCTCTGGTCGATGATCAGTGGCCACACAACCCCCATTTTTTGTCGAAAATAGTGATCAACGACCATTTTCAATAATACTGAAGGCTAACACGTATGGATTTTGCCCAAGAAATGGTCTCCACCAGAAATCCAAGAGTGTGCTCTATGGCAAGGAAACGTATGTGGGGTGAGGTGTATGAGCCTCTGGTCGATGATCAATGGCCACACAACCCCCATTTTTGTCGAAAACAGCCATGAACGACCATTTTCAATAATACCGAAGGCTAACACGTACGGATTTTTGACCAAGAAATGGTCTATGGCAAGGAAACATATGTGGGGTGAGGTGTACGAGCCTCTGGTCGATGTTAAATGGCCACACAACCCCCTTTTTTGTCGAAAATAGCCATGAACGACTATTTTCAATAATACCGAAGGCTAACACCTACGGATTTTTGACCAAGAAATGGTCACCACCAGAAATCCAAGAATGTGGTCTATGGCAAGGAAACACATGTGGGTGAGGTGTATGAGCCTTTGGTCGATGATCAATTGCCACACAACCCTCATTTTTGTCGAAAGTAGCCATGAACGACCATTTTCAATAATACCGAAGGCTAACACCTACGGATTTTTGACCAAGAAATGGTCTCCACCAGAAATCCAATAATGTGATATATGGCAAGGAAACTTATGTGGGGTGAGGTGTACGATCCTCTGGGCGATGATCAATGGCGACACAACCCCCATTTTTTGTCGAAATAGCCACGAATGACCATTTTCAATGACACTGAAGGCTAACACCTATGAATTTTTGACCAACAAATGGTCTCCACGAGAAATCCAAGATTATGATCTATGGCAAGAAAACATATGTGGGGTGAAGTGTACGAGCCTCTGGTCGATGATCAATGGCAACACAACCCCCATTTTTGTCGAAAATAGCCATGAACGACCATTTTCAATAATACCGAAGGCTAACACGTACGAGTTTTTGACCAAGAAATGGTCTCCACCAGAAATCCAAGAATGTGATCTATGGCAAGGAAACATATGTGGGGTGAGGTGTACGAGCCTCTGGTCGATGATCAATGGCCACACAACCCCCATTTTTGTCGAAAATAGCCATGAACGACCATTTTCAATAATACCGAAGGCTAACACCTACGGATTTTTGACCAAGAAATGGTCTCCACCAGAAATCCAAGAATGTGATCTACGACAAGGAAACATATGTGGGGTGAGGTGTATGAGCGTCTGGTCGATGATCAATGGCCACACAACCCCCATTTTTGTCGAAAATAGCCATGAATGACCATTTACAATAATACCGAAGGCTAACACCTACGGATTTTTGACCAAGAAATGGTCTCCACCAGAAATCCAAGAATGTGATCTATGGCAAGGAAACATATGTGGGGTGAGGTGTATGAGCCTCTGGTCGATGATCAATGGCCACACAACCCCCATTTTTTATGAAAATAGCCATGAGCGACCTTGAAAATAGCCATGAGCGACCATTTTCAATAATACTAGAGGCTAACACGTACGGATTTTTGACCAAGAAATGGTCTCCACCAGAAATCCAAGAATGTGATCTATGGCAAGGAAACATATGTGGGGTGAGGTGTATGAGCCTCTGGTCGATGATCAATGGCCATACAACCCCCATTTTTGTCGAAAATAGCCATGAATGACTATTTTCAATGACACTGAAGGCTAACACCTATGGATTTTTGACCAAGAAATGGTCTCCACCAGAAATCCAAGAATGTGATCTATGGCAAGGAAACATATGTGGGGTGAGTTGTATGAGCCTCTGGTCGACGACCATTTTCAATAATACTAGAGGCTAACACCTACGAATTTTAGACCAAGAAATGGTCTCCACCAGAAATCCAAGAATGTGATCTATGGCAAGGAAACATATGTGGGGTGAGGTGTATGAGCGTCTGGTCGATGATCAATGGCCACACAACCCCCATTTTTGTCGAAAATAGCCATGAACGACCATTTTCAATAATACCGAGGGCTAACACCTACGGATTTTTGACCAAGAAATGGTCTCCACCAGAAATCCAAGAATGTGATCTATGGCAAGGAAACATATGTGGGGTGAGGTGTATGAGCCTCTAGTCGATGATCAATGGCCACACAACCCCCATTTTTGTCGAAAATAGCCATGAATGACCATTTTCAAAAATACCAAAGGCTAACACGTACGGATTATTAACCAAGAAATGGTCTCCACCAGAAATCCAAGAATGTGATCTATGGCAAGGAAACATATGTGGGGTGAGGTGTATGAGCCTCTAGTCGACGATCAATGGCCACACAACCCCCATTTTGCCGAAAATAGCCATGAATGACCATTTTCAATAATACCGAAGGCTAAGACCTACGGATTTTTGACCAAGAAATGGTCTCCACCAGAAATCCAAGAATGTGATATATGGCAAGGAAACATATGTGGGGTGAGGTGTATGAGCCTCTGGTCGATGATCAATGGCCACACAACCCCCATTTTTTTCGAAAATAGCCATGAACGACCATTTTCAATAATATCGAAGGCTAACACCTACGGATTTTTGACCAAGAAATGGTCTCCACCAGAAATCCAAGAATGTGATCTACGACAAGGAAACATATGTGGGGTGAGGTGTATGAGCCTCTGGTCGATGATCAATGGCCACACAACCCCCATTTTTATGAAAATAGCCATGAATGACCATTTTCAAAAATACCAAAGGCTAACACGTACGGATTTTTAACCAAAAATGGTCTCCACCAGAAATTCAAGAATGTGATCTATGGGAAGGAAACATATGTGGGGTGAGGTGTATGAGCCTCTTGTCGACGATCAATGGCCACACAACCCCCATTTTTTATGAAAATAGCCATGAGCGACCTTGAAAATAGACATGAGCGACCATTTTCAATAATACTAGAGGCTAAGACCTACGGATTTTTGACCAAGAAATGGTCTCCACCAGAAATCCAAGAATGTGATCTACGACAAGGAAACATATGTGGGGTGAGGTTTATGTGCCTCTAATCGATGATAAATGGCCACACAACACCCATTTTTTATGAAAATAGCCATGAGCGACCTTGGAAATAGCCATGAGCGACCATTTTCAATAATACTAGAGGCTAACACCTACGGATTTTTGACCAAGAAATGGTCTCCACCAGAAATCCAAGAATGTGATCTACGACAAGGAAACATATGTGGGGTGAGGTGTATGAGCCTTTGGTCGATGATCAATGGCCACACAACCCCCATTTTTGTCGAAAATAGCCATGAACGACCATTTTCAATAATAACGAAGGCTAACACCTACAGATTTTTGACCAAGAAATGGTCTCCACAAGAAATCCAAGAATGTGATCTATGGCAAGGAAACATATGTGGGGTGAGGTGTATGAGCCTCTAGTCGATGATCAATGGCCACACAACCCCCATTTTTGTCGAAAATAGCCATGAATAACCATTTTCAAAAATACCAAAGGCTAACACGTACGGATTTTTTACCAAGAAATGGTCTCCACCAGAAATCCAAGAATGTGATCTATGGCAAGGAAACATATGTGGGGTGAGGTGTACGAGCCTCTGGTCGATGATCAATGGCCACACAACCCCCATTTTGCCGAAAATAGCCATGAACGACCATTTTCAATAATACCGAAGGCTAACACGTACGAGTTTTTAACCAAGAAATTGTCTCCACCAGAAATCTAAGAATGTGATCTATGGCAAGGAAACATATGTGGGGTGAGGTTTATGAGCCTCTAGTCGATGATAAATGGCCACACAACCCCCATTTTTTATGAAAATAGCCATGAGCGACCATTTTCAATAATACTAGAGGCTAAGACCTACGGATTTTTGACCAAGAAATGGTCTCCACCAGAAATCCAAGAATGTGATCTATGGCAAGGAAACATATGTGGGGTGAGGTGTATGAGCCTCTGGTCGATGATCAATGGCCACACAACCCCCATTTTGCCGAAAATAGCCATGAATGACCATTTTCAATAATACCGAAGGCTAACACGTACGAGTTTTTAACCAAGAAATGGTTTCCACCAGAAATCCAAGAATGTAATCTATGGCAAGGAAACATATGTGGGGTGAGGTGTACGAGTCTCTGGTCGATGATCAATGGCCACACAACCCCCATTTTTTATGAAAATAGCCATGAGCGACCATTTTCAATAATACTAGAGGCTAACACCTACGGATTTTAGACCAAGAAATGGTCTCCACCAGAAATCCAAGAATGTAATCTATGGCAAGGAAACATATGTGGGGTGAGGTGTATGAGCCTCTGGTCGATGATCAATGGCCACACAACCCCCATTTTTGTCGAAAATAGCCATGAACTGACCATTTTCAATAATATCGAAGGCTAACACCTACGGATTTTTGACCAAGAAATGGTCTCCACCAGAAATCCAAGAATGTGATCTATGGCAAGGAAACATATGTGGGGTGAGGTGTATGAGCCTCTGGTCGATGATCAATGGCCACACAACCCCCATTTTTGTCGAAAATAGCCATGAATGACCATTTTCAATAATACCGAAGGCTAACACCTACGGATTTTTGACCAAGAAATGGTCTCCACCAGAAATCCAAGAATGTGATCTATGGCAAGGAAACATATGTGGGGTGAGGTGTACGAGCCTCTGGTCGATGATCAATGGCCACACAACCCCCATTTTGCCGAAAATAGCCATGAACGACCATTTTCAATAATACCGAAGGCTAACACCTACGGATTTTTGACCAAGAAATGGTTTCCACCAGAAATCCAAGAATGTGATCTGTGGCAAGGAAACATATGTGGGGTGAGGTGTATGAGCCTCTGGTCGATGATCAATGGCCACACAACCCAAATTTTTGTCGAAAATAGCCATGAACGACCATTTTCAATAATATCGAAGGCTAACACCTACGGATTTTTGACCAAGAAATGGTCTCCACCAGAAATCCAAGAATGTGATCTACGACAAGGAAACATATGTGGGGTGAGGTGTATGAGCCTCTGGTCGACGATCAATGGCCACACAACCCCCATTTTGCCGAAAATAGCCATGAATGACCATTTTCAATAATACCGAAGGCTAAGACGTACGAGTTTTTAACCAAGAAATGGTTTCCACCAGAAATCCAAGAATGTAATCTATGGCAAGGAAACATATGTGGGGTGAGGTTTATGAGCCTCTAGTCGATGATAAATGGCCACACAACCCCCATTTTTTATGAAAATAGCCATGAGCGACCTTGAAAATAGCCATGAGCGACCATTTTCAATAATACTAGAGGCTAACACCTACGGATTTTAGACCAAGAAATGGTCTCCACCAGAAATCCAAGAATGTGATCTATGGCAAGGAAACATATGTGGGGTGAGGTGTATGAGCGTCTGGTCGATGATCAATGGCCACACAACCCCCATTTTTGTCGAAAATAGCCATGAACGACCATTTTCAATAATACCGAAGGCTAACACCTACGGATTTTTGACCAAGAAATGGTCTCCACCAGAAATCCAAGAATGTGATCTATGGCAAGGAAACATATGTGGGGTGAGGTGTATGAGCCTCTGGTCGATGATCAATGGCCACACAACCCCCATTTTTGTCGAAAATAGCCATGAACGACCATTTTCAATAATATCGAAGGCTAACACCTACGGATTTTTGACCAAGAAATGGTCTCCACCAGAAATCCAAGAATGTGATCTATGGCAAGGAAACATATGTGGGGTGAGGTGTATGAGCCTCTGGTCGACGATCAATGGCCACAGAACCCTAATTTTTGTCGAAAATAGCCATGAACGACCATTTTCAATAATACCGAAGGCTAACACGTACGAGTTTTTAACCAAGAAATGGTCTCCACCAGAAATCCAAGAATGTGATCTATGGCAAGGAAACATATGTGGGGTGAGGTTTATGAGCCTCTAGTCGATGATAAATGGCCACACAACCCCCATTGTTTATGAAAATAGCCATGAGCGACCATTTTCAATAATACTAGAGGCTAAGACCTACAGATTTTTGACCAAGAAATGGTCTCCACCAGAAATCCAAGAATGTGATCTATGGCAAGGAAACATATGTGGGGTGAGGTGTATGAGCCTCTGGTCGATGATCAATGGCCACACAACCCCCATTTTGCCGAAAATAGCCATGAATGACCATTTTCAATAATACCGAAGGCTAACACGTACGAGTTTTTAACCAAGAAATGGTTTCCACCAGAAATCCAAGAATGTAATCTATGGCAAGGAAACATATGTGGGATGAGGTGTACGAGCCTCTGGTCGATGATCAATGGCCACACAACCCCCATTTTTATGAAAATAGCCATGAGCGACCATTTTCAATAATACTAGAGGCTAACACCTACGGATTTTAGACCAAGAAATGGTCTCCACCAGAAATCCAAGAATGTAATCTATGGCAAGGAAACATATGTGGGGTGAGGTGTATGAGCCTCTGGTCGATGATCAATGGCCACACAACCCCCATTTTTGTCGAAAATAGCCATGAACGACCATTTTCAATAATATCGAAGGCTAACAGCTACGGATTTTTGACCAAGAAATGGTCTCCACCAGAAATCCAAGAATGTGATCTACGACAAGGAAACATATGTGGGGTGAGGTGTATGAGCCTCTGGTCGATGATCAATGGCCACACAACCCCCTTTTTTATGAAAATAGCCATGAATGACCATTTTCAAAAATACCAAAGGCTAACACGTACGGATTTTTAACCAAAAATGGTCTCCACCAGAAATTCAAGAATGTGATCTATGGCAAGGAAACATATGTGGGGTGAGGTGTATGAGCCTCTGGTCGACGATCAATGGCCACACAACCCCCATTTTTTATGAAAATAGCCATGAGCGACCTTGAAAATAGCCATGAGCGACCATTTTCAATAATACTAGAGGCTAAGACCTACGGATTTTTGACCAAGAAATGGTCTCCACCAGAAATCCAAGAATGTGATCTACGACAAGGAAACATATGTGGGGTGAGGTTTATGAGCCTCTAATCGATGATAAATGGCCACACAACACCCATTTTTTATGAAAATAGCCATGAGCGACCTTGAAAATAGCCATGAGCGACCATTTTCAATAATACTAGAGGCTAACACCTATGGATTTTTGATCAAGAAATGGTCTCCACCAGAAATCCAAGAATGTGATCTACGACAAGGAAACATATGTGGGGTGAGGTGTATGAGCCTTTGGTCGATGATCAATGGCCACACAACCCCCATTTTTGTCGAAAATAGCCATGAACGACCATTTTCAATAATAACGAAGGCTAACACCTACAGATTTTTGACCAAGAAATGGTCTCCACAAGAAATCCAAGAATGTGATCTATGGCAAGGAAACATATGTGGGGTGAGGTGTATGAGCCTCTAGTCGATGATCAATGGCCACACAACCCCCATTTTTGTCGAAAATAGCCATGAATAACCATTTTCAAAAATACCAAAGGCTAACACGTACGGATTTTTTACCAAGAAATGGTCTCCACCAGAAATCCAAGAATGTGATCTATGGCAAGGAAACATATGTGGGGTGAGGTGTACGAGCCTCTGGTCGATGATCAATGGCCACACAACCCCCATTTTGCCGAAAATAGCCATGAACGACCATTTTCAATAATACCGAAGGCTAACACGTACGAGTTTTTAACCAAGAAATGGTCTCCACCAGAAATCCAAGAATGTGATCTATGGCAAGGAAACATATGTGGGGTGAGGTTTATGAGCCTCTAGTCGATGATAAATGGCCACACAACCCCCATTTTTTATGAAAATAGCCATGAGCGACCATTTTCAATAATACTAGAGGCTAAGACCTACGGATTTTTGACCAAGAAATGGTCTCCACCAGAAATCCAAGAATGTGATCTATGGCAAGGAAACATATGTGGGGTGAGGTGTATGAGCCTCTAGTCGATGATCAATGGCCACACAACCCCCATTTTTGTCGAAAATTGCCATGAATAACCATTTTCAAAAATACCAAAGGCTAACACGTACGGATTTTTTACCAAGAAATGGTCTCCACCAGAAATCCAAGAATGTGATCTATGGCAAGGAAACATATGTGGGGTGAGGTGTACGAGCCTCTGGTCGATGATCAATGGCCACACAACCCCCATTTTGCCGAAAATAGCCATGAACGACCATTTTCAATAATACCGAAGGCTAACACGTACGAGTTTTTAACCAAGAAATGGTCTCCACCAGAAATCCAAGAATGTGATCTATGGCAAGGAAACATATGTGGGGTGAGGTTTATGAGCCTCTAGTCGATGATAAATGGCCACACAACCCCCATTTTTTATGAAAATAGCCATGAGCGACCATTTTCAATAATACTAGAGGCTAAGACCTACGGATTTTTGACCAAGAAATGGTCTCCACCAGAAATCCAAGAATGTGATCTATGGCAAGGAAACATATGTGGGGTGAGGTGTATGAGCCTCTGGTCGATGATCAATGGCCACACAACCCCCATTTTGCCGAAAATAGCCATGAATGACCATTTTCAATAATACCGAAGGCTAACACGTACGAGTTTTTAACCAAGAAATGGTTTCCACCAGAAATCCAAGAATGTAATCTATGGCAAGGAAACATATGTGGGGTGAGGTGTACGAGCCTCTGGTCGATGATCAATGGCCACACAACCCCCATTTTTTATGAAAATAGCCATGAGCGACCATTTTCAATAATACTAGAGGCTAACACCTACGGATTTTAGACCAAGAAATGGTCTCCACCAGAAATCCAAGAATGTTATCTATGGCAAGGAAACATATGTGGGGTGAGGTGTATGAGCCTCTGGTCGATGATCAATGGCCACACAACCCCCATTTTTGTCGAAAATAGCCATGAATGACCATTTTCAATAATACCGAAGGCTAACACCTACGGATTTTTGACAAAGAAATGGTCTCCACCAGAAATCCAAGAATGTGATCTATGGCAAGGAAACATATGTGGGGTGAGGTGTACGAGCCTCTGGTCGATAATCAATGGCCACACAACCCCCATTTTGCCGAAAATAGCCATGAACGACCATTTTCAATAATACCGAAGGCTAACACCTACGGATTTTTGACCAAGAAATGGTTTCCACCAGAAATCCAAGAATGTGATCTGTGGCAAGGAAACATATGTGGGGTGAGGTGTATGAGCCTCTGGTCGATGATCAATGGCCACACAACCCAAATTTTTGTCGAAAATAGCCATGAACGACCATTTTCAATAATATCGAAGGCTAACACCTACGGATTTTTGACCAAGAAATGGTCTCCACCAGAAATCCAAGAATGTGATCTACGACAAGGAAACATATGTGGGGTGAGGTGTATGAGCCTCTGGTCGACGATCAATGGCCACACAACCCCCATTTTGCCGAAAATAGCCATGAATGACCATTTTCAATAATACTGAAGGCTAACACGTACGAGTTTTTAACCAAGATATGGTTTCCACCAGAAATCCAAGAATGTAATCTATGGCAAGGAAACATATGTGGGGTGGGGTTTATGAGCCTCTAGTCGATGATAAATGGCCACACAACCCCCATTGTTTATGAAAATAGCCATGAGCGACCTTGAAAATAGCCATGAGCGACCATTTTCAATAATACTAGAGGCTAACACCTACGGATTTTAGACCAAGAAATGGTCTCCACCAGAAATCCAAGAATGTGATCTATGGCAAGGAAACCTATGTGGGGTGAGGTGTATGAGCGTCTGGTCGATGATCAATGGCCACACAACCCCCATTTTTGTCGAAAATAGCCATGAACGACCATTTTCAATAATACCGAAGGCTAACACCTACGGATTTTTGACCAAGAAATGGTCTCCACCAGAAATCCAAGAATGTGATCTATGGCAAGGAAACATATGTGGGGTGAGGTGTATGAGCCTCTGGTCGATGATCAATGGCCACACAACCCCCATTTTTGTCGAAAATAGCCATGAACGACCATTTTCAATAATATCGAAGGCTAACACCTACGGATTTTTGACCAAGAAATGGTCTCCACCAGAAATCCAAGAATGTGATCTATGGCAAGGAAACATATGTGGGGTGAGGTGTATGAGCCTCTGGTCGACGATCAATGGCCACAGAACCCTAATTTTTGTCGAAAATAGCCATGAACGACCATTTTCAATAATACCAAAGGCTAACACGTACGAGTTTTTAACCAAGAAATGGTCTCCACCAGAAATCCAAGAATGTGATCTATGGCAAGGAAACATATGTGGGGTGAGGTTTATGAGCCTCTAGTCGATGATAAATGGCCACACAACCCCCATTGTTTATGAAAATAGCCATGAGCGACCATTTTCAATAATACTAGAGGCTAAGACCTACAGATTTTTGACCAAGAAATGGTCTCCACCAGAAATCCAAGAATGTGATCTATGGCAAGGAAACATATGTGTGGTGAGGTGTATGAGCCTCTGGTCGATGATCAATGGCCACACAACCCCCATTTTGCCTGAAAATAGCCATGAATGACCATTTTCAATAATACCGAAGGCTAACACGTACCAGTTTTTAACCAAGAAATGGTTTCCACCAGAAATCCAAGAATGTAATCTATGGCAAGGAAACATATGTGGGGTGAGGTGTACGAGCCTCTGGTCGATGATCAATGGCCACACAACCCCCATTTTTTATGAAAATAGCCATGAGCGACCATTTTCAATAATACTAGAGGCTAACACCTACGGATTTTAGACCAAGAAATGGTCTCCACCAGAAATCCAAGAATGTAATCTATGGCAAGGAAACATATGTGGGGTGAGGTGTATGAGCCTCTGGTCGATGATCAATGGCCACACAACCCCCATTTTTGTCGAAAATAGCCATGAACGACCATTTTCAATAATATCGAAGGCTAACACCTACGGATTTTTGACCAAGAAATGGTCTCCACCAGAAATCCAAGAATGTGATCTATGGCAAGGAAACATATGTGGGGTGAGGTGTATGAGCCTCTGGTCGATGATCAATGGCCACACAACCCCCATTTTTGTCGAAAATAGCCATGAATGACCATTTTCAATAATACCGAAGGCTAACACCTACGGATTTTTTACCAAGAAATGGTCTCCACCAGAAATCCAAGAATGTGATCTATGGCAAGGAAACATATGTGGGGTGAGGTGTACGAGCCTCTGGTCGATGATCAATGGCCACACAACCCCCATTTTGCCGAAAATAGCCATGAACGACCATTTTCAATAATACCGAAGGCTAACACCTTCGGATTTTTGACCAAGAAATGGTTTCCACCAGAAATCCAAGAATGTGATCTATGGCAAGGAAACATATGTGGGGTGAGGTGTATGAGCCTCTGGTCGATGATCAATGGCCACACAACCCAAATTTTTGTCGAAAATAGCCATGAACGACCATTTTTAATAATATCGAAGGCTAACACCTACGGATTTTTGACCAAGAAATGGTCTCCACCAGAAATCCAAGAATGTGATCTACGACAAGGAAACATATGTGGGGTGAGGTGTATGAGCCTCTGGTCGACGATCAATGGCCACACAACCCCCATTTTGCCGAAAATAGCCATGAATGACCATTTTCAATAATACCGAAGGCTAACACGTACGAGTTTTTAACCAAGAAATGGTTTCCACCAGAAATCCAAGAATGTAATCTATGGCAAGGAAACATATGTGGGGTGAGGTTTATGAGCCTCTAGTCGATGATAAATGGCCACACAACCCCCATTTTTTATGAAAATAGCCATGAGCGACCTTGAAAATAGCCATGAGCGACCATTTTCAATAATACTAGAGGCTAACACCTACGGATTTTAGACCAAGAAATGGTCTCCACCAGAAATCCAAGAATGTGATCTATGGCAAGGAAACATATGTGGGGTGAGGTGTATGAGCGTCTAGTCGATGATCAATGGCCACACAACCCCCATTTTTGTCGAAAATAGCCATGAACGACCATTTTCAATAATACCGAAGGCTAACACCTACGGATTTTTGACCAAGAAATGGTCTCCACCAGAAATCCAAGAATGTGATCTATGGCAAGGAAACATATGTGGGGTGAGGTGTATGAGCCTCTGGTCGATGATCAATGGCCACACAACCCCCATTTTTGTCGAAAATAGCCATGAACGACCATTTTCAATAATATCGAAGGCTAACACCTACGGATTTTTGACCAAGAAATGGTCTCCACCAGAAATCCAAGAATGTGATCTATGGCAAGGAAACATATGTGGGGTGAGGTGTATGAGCCTCTGGTCGACGATCAATGGCCACACAACCCTAATTTTTGTCGAAAATAGCCATGAACGACCATTTTCAATAATACCGAAGGCTAACACGTACGAGTTTTTAACCAAGAAATGGTCTCCACCAGAAATCCAAGAATGTGATCTATGGCAAGGAAACATATGTGGGGTGAGGTGTATGAGCGTCTGGTCGATGATCAATGGCCACACAACCCCCATTTTTGTCGAAAATAGCCATGAACGACCATTTTCAATAATACCGAAGGCTAACACCTACGGATTTTTGACCAAGAAATGGTCTCACCAGAAATCCAAGAATGTGATCTATGGCAAGGAAACATATGTGGGGTGAGGTGTATGAGCCTCTAGTTGATGATCAATGGCCACACAACCCCCATTTTTGACAAAAATAGCCATGAACGACCATTTTCAAAAATACCAAAGGCTAATGGTCGTTCATGGCTATTTTTGACAAAATGGGGGTTGTGTGGCCATTGATCATCGACCAGAGGCTCATACACCTCACTGCACATATGTTTCCTTGCCATAGATCACATTCTTGGATTTATGGTGGAGACCATTTCTTGGTCAAAAATCTGTAGGTGTTAGCCTTCGGTATTATTGAAAATGGTCGTTCATGGCTATTTTTGACAAAAATGGGGGTTGTGTGGCCATTGATCATCGACCAGAGGCTCGTACACGTCACCTCACATATGTTTCCTTGCCATAGATCACATTATCGGATTTCTGGTGGAGACCATTTCTTGGTCGAAAATCCATACGTGTTAGCCTTCAGTATTATTGAAAATGGTCGTTCATGGCTATTTTCGACAAAAATGGGGGTTGTGTGGCCATTGATCATCGACTAGAGGCTCATACACCTCACCCCACATATGTTTCCTTGCCATAGATCACATTCTTGGATTTCTGGTGGAGACCATTTCTTGGTCAAAAATCCGTAGGTGTTAGCCTTCGGTATTATTGAAAATGGTCGTTCATGGCTATTTTCGACAAAAATGGGGGTTGTGTGGCCATTGATCATCGACCAGACGCTCATACACCTCACCCCACATATGTTTCCTTGCCATAGATCACATTCTTGGATTTCTGGTGGAGACCATTTCTTGGTCTAAAATCCATAGGTGTTAGCCTCTAGTATTATTGAAAATGGTCGCTCATGGCTATTTTCAAGGTCGCTCATGGCTATTTTCATAAAAAATGGGGGTTGTGTGGCCATTTATCATCGACTAGAGGCTCATAAACCTCACCCCACATATGTTTCCTTGCCATAGATTACATTCTTGGATTTCTGGTGGAAACCATTTCTTGGTTAAAAACTCGTACGTGTTAGCCTTCGGTATTATTGAAAATGGTCATTCATGGCTATTTTCGGCAAAATGGGGGTTGTGTGGCCATTGATCATCGACCAGAGGCTCGTACACCTCACCCCACATATGTTTCCTTGCCATAGATCACATTCTTGGATTTCTGGTGGAGACCATTTCTTGGTTAAAAATCCGTACGTGTTAGCCTTTGGTATTTTTGAAAATGGTCATTCATGGCTATTTTCGACAAAAATGGGGGTTGTGTGGCCATTGATCATCGACTAGAGGCTCATACACCTCACCCCACATATGTTTCCTTGCCATATATCACATTCTTGGATTTCTGGTGGAGACCATTTCTTGGTCAAAAATCCGTAGGTGTTAGCCTTCGGTATTATTGAAAATGGTCGTTCATGGCTATTTTCGACAAAAATGGGGGTTGTGTGGCCATTGATCATCGACCAGACGCTCATACACCTCACCCCACATATGTTTCCTTGCCATAGATCACATTCTTGGATTTCTGGTGGAGACCATTTCTTGGTCTAAAATCCGTAGGTGTTAGCCTCTAGTATTATTGAAAATGGTCGCTCATGGCTATTTTCAAGGTCGCTCGTGGCTATTTTCATAAAAAATGGGGGTTGTGTGGCCATTTATCATCGACTAGAGGCTCATAAACCTCACCCCACATATGTTTCCTTGCCATAGATCACATTCTTGGATTTCTGGTTGAGACCATTTCTTGGTCAAATATCCGTAGGTGTTAGCCTTTGGTATTATTGAAAATGGTCGTTCATGGCTATTTTCGACAAAAATGGGGGTTGTGTGGCCATTGATCATCGACCAGACGCTCATACACCTCACCCCACATATGTTTCCTTGCATAGATCACATTCTTGGATTTCTGGTGGAGACCATTTCTTGGTCTAAAATCCGTAGGTGTTAGCCTCTAGTATTATTGAAAATGGTCGCTCATGGCTATTTTCAAGGTCGCTCATGGCTATTTTCATAAAAAATGGGGGTTGTGTGGCCATTTATCATCGACTAGAGGCTCATAAACCTCACCCCACATATGTTTACTTGCCATAGATTACATTCTTGGATTTCTGGTGGAAACCATTTCTTGGTTAAAAACTCGTACGTGTTAGCCTTCGGTATTATTGAAAATGGTCGTTCATGGCTATTTTCGACAAAAATGGGGGTTGTGTGGCCATTGAACATCGACCAGAGGCTCATACACCTCACCCCACATATGTTTCCTTGCCATAGATCACATTCTTGGATTTCTGGTGGAGACCATTTCTTGGTCAAAAATCCGTAGGTGTTAGCCTTCGGTATTATTGTAAATGGTCATTCATGGCTATTTTCGACAAAAATGGGGGTTGTGTGGCCATTGATCATCGACTAGAGGCTCATACACCTCACCCCACATATGTTTCCTTGCCATAGATCACATTCTTGGATTTCTGGTGGAGACCATTTCTTGGTCAAAAATCCGTAGGAGTTAGCCTTCGGTATTATTGAAAATGGTCGTTCATGGCTATTTTCGACAAAAACGGGGGTTGTGTGGCCATTGATCATCGACCAGAGGCTCATACACCTCACCCCACATATGTTTCCTTGCCATAGATCACATTCTTGGATTTCTGGTGGAGACCATTTCTTGGTTAAAAACTCGTACGTGTTAGCCTTCGGTATTATTGAAAATGGTCATTCATGGCTATTTTCGGCAAAATGGGGGTTGTGTGGCCATTGATCGTCGACCAGAGGCTCATACACCTCACCCCACATATGTTTCCTTGCCATAGATCACATTCTTGGATTTCTGGTGGAGACCATTTCTTGGTCAAAAATCCGTAGGTGTTAGCCTTCGATATTATTGAAAATGGTCGTTCATGGCTATTTTCGACAAAAATGGGGGTTGTGTGGCCATTGATATTCGACCAGAGGCTCATACACCTCACTACACATATGTTTCCTTGCCATAAATCACATTCTTGGATTTCTAGTGGAGACCATTTCTTGGTCAAAAATCCATAGGTGTTAGCCTTCGGTATTATTGAAAATGGTCATTCATGGCTATTTTCGACAAAAATGGGGGTTCTGTGGCCATTGATCATCGACCAGACGCTCATACACCTCACCCCACATATGTTTCCTTGCCATAGATCACATTCTTGGATTTCTGGTGGAGACCATTTCTTGGTCAAAAATCCGTAGGTGTTAGCCTTCGGTATTATTGTAAATGGTCATTCATGGCTATTTTCGACAAAAATGGGGGTTGTGTGGCCATTGATCATCGACCAGAGGCTCATACACCTCACCCCACATATGTTTCCTTGCCATTGATCACATTCTTGGATTTCTGGTGGAGACCATTTCTTGGTCAAAAATCCGTAGGTCTTAGCCTCTAGTATTATTGAAAATGGTCGCTCATGGCTATTTTCATAAAAAATGGGGGTTGTGTGGCCATTGATCATCGACCAGAGGTTCGTACACCTCACCCCACATATGTTTCCTTGCCATAGATTACATTCTTGGATTTCTGGTGGAAACCATTTCTTGGTTAAAAACTCGTACGTGTTAGCCCTCGGTATTATTGAAAATGGTCATTCATGGCTATTTTCGGCAAAATGGGGGTTGTGTGGCCATTGATTATCGACCAGATGCTCATACACCTCACCCCACATATGTTTCCTTGCCATAGATCACATTCTTGGATTTTTGGTGGAGACCATTTCTTGGTCAAAAATCCGTAGGTCTTAGCCTCTAGTATTATTGAAAATGTTCGCTCATGGCTATTTTCAAGGTCGCTCATGGCTATTTTCATAAAAAATGGGGGTTGTGTGGCCATTTATCATCGACTAGAGGCTCATAAACCTCACCCCACATATGTTTCCTTGCCATAGATTACATTCTTGGATTTCTGGTGGAAACCATTTCTTGGTTAAAAACTCGTACGTGTTAGCCTTCGGTATTATTGAAAATGGTCATTCATGGCTATTTTCAACAAAAATGGGGGTTGTGTGGCCATTGATCATCGACCAGAGGCTCATACACCTCACCCCACATATGTTTCGTTGCCATAGATCACATTCTTGGATTTCTGGTGGAGACCATTTCTTGGTCAAAAATCCGTAGGTGTTAGCCTTCAGTATTATTGAAAATGGTCATTCATGCCATTTCTTAGTTAAAAACTCGTACGTGTTAGCCTTCGGTATTATTGAAAATGGTCATTCATGGCTATTTTCGACAAAAATGGGGGTTGTGTGGCCATTGATCATCGACCAGAGGCTCGTACACCTCACCCCACATATGTTTCCTTGCCATAGATCACATTCTTGGATTTCTGGTGGAGACCATTTCTTGGTCTAAAATCCGTAGGTGTTAGCCTCTAGTATTATTGAAAATGGTCGCTCATGGCTATTTTCAAGGTCGCTCATGGCTATTTTCTACAAAAATGGGGGTTGTGTGGCCATTGATCATCGACTAGAGGCTCATACACCTCACCCCACATATGTTTCCTTGCCATAGATCACATTCTTGGATTTCTGGTGGAGACCATTTCTTGGTCAAAAATCCGTAGGTGTTAGCCTTCGATATTATTGAAAATGGTCATTCATGGCTATTTTCGACAAAAATGGGGGTTGTGTGGCCATTGATCATCGACCAGACGCTCATACACCTCACCCCACATATGTTTCCTTGCCATAGATCACATTCTTGGATTTCTGGTGGAGACCATTTCTTGGTCTAAAATCCGTAGGTGTTAGCCTCTAGTATTATTGAAAATGGTCGCTCATGGCTATTTTCATAAAAAATAGGGGTTGTGTGGCCATTGATCATCGACCAGAGGCTCATACACCTCACCCCACATATGTTTCCTTGCCATAGATCACATTCTTGGATTTCTGGTGGAGACCATTTCTTGGTCAAAAATCCGTAGGTGTTAGCCTTCGGTATTATTGTAAATGGTCATTCATGGCTATTTTCGACAAAAATGGGGGTTGTGTGGCCATTGATCATCGACCAGAGGCTCATTCACCTCACCCCACATATGTTTCCTTGCCATAGATCACATTCTTGGATTTCTGGTGGAGACCATTTCTTGGTCTAAAATCCGTAGGTGTTAGCCTATAGTATTATTGAAAATGGTCGCTCATGGCTATTTTCAAGGTCGCTCATGGCTATTTTCATAAAAAATGGGGGTTGTGTGGCCATTTATCATCGACTAGAGGCTCATAAACCTCACCCCACATATGTTTCCTTGCCATAGATTACATTCTTGGATTTCTGGTGGAAACCATTTCTTGGTTAAAAACTCGTACGTGTTAGCCTTCGGTATTATTGAAAATGGTCATTCATGGCTATTTTCGGCAAAATGAGGGTTGTGTGGCCATTGATCGTCCACCAGAGGCTCATACACCTCACCCCACATATGTTTCCTTGTCGTAGATCACATTCTTGGATTTCTGGTGGAGACCATTTCTTGGTCAAAAATCCGTAGGTGTTAGCCTTCGATATTATTGAAAATGGTCGTTCATGGCTATTTTCGACAAAAATGGGGGTTGTGTGGCCATTGATCGTCGACCAGAGGCTCATACACCTCACCCCACATATGTTTCCTTGCCATAGATCACATTCTTGGATTTCTGGTGGAGACCATTTCTTGGTTAAAAACTCGTACGTGTTAGCCTTCGGTATTATTGAAAATGGTCATTCATGGCTATTTTCGGCAAAATGGGGGTTGTGTGGCCATTGATCGTCGGCCAGAGGCTCATACACCTCACCCCACATATGTTTCCTTGCCATAGATCACATTCTTGGATTTCTGGTGGAGACCATTTCTTGGTCAAAAATCCGTAGGTGTTAGCCTTCAGTGTCATTGAAAATGGTCGTTCATGGCTATTTTCGACAAAAATTAGGGTTGTGTGGCCATTGATCGTCGACCAGAGGCTCATACACCTCACCCCACATATGTTTCCTTGCCATAGATCACATTCTTGGATTTCTGGTGGAGACCATTTCTTGGGCAAAAATCCGTAGGTGTTAGCCTTTGGTATTTTTGAAAATGGTCATTCATGGCTATTTTCGACAAAAATGGGGGTTGTGTGGCCATTGATCTTCGACCAGAGGCTCATAAACCTCACCCCACATATGTTTCCTTGTCATAGATTACATTCTTGGATTTATGGTGGAGACCATTTCTTGGTCAAAAATCCGTAGGTGTTAGCCTTCAGTGTCATTGAAAATGGTCGTTCATGGCTATTTTCATAAAAAAATGGGGGTTGTGTGGCCATTGATCATCGACCAGAGGCTCATACACCTCACCCCACATATGTTTCCTTGTCGTAGATCACATTCTTGGATTTCTGGTGGAGACCATTTCTTGGTCAAAAATCCGTAGGTGTTAGCCTTCGATATTATTGAAAATGGTCGTTCATGGCTATTTTCGACAAAAATGGGGGTTGTGTGGCCATTGATCTTCGACCAGAGGCTCATACATCTCACTACACATATGTTTCCTTGCCATAGATCACATTCTTGGATTTATTGTGGAGACCATTTCTTGGTCAAAAATCCGTAGGTGTTAGCCTTCAGTGTCATTGAAAATGGTCGTTCATGGCTATTTTCGACAAAAATTAGGGTTGTGTGGCCATTGATCGTCGACCAGAGGCTCATACACCTCACCCCACATATGTTTCCTTACCATAGATCACATTCTTGGATTTCTGGTGGAGACCATTTCTTGGGCAAAAATCCGTAGGTGTTAGCCTTTGGTATTTTTGAAAATGGTCATTCATGGCTATTTTCGACAAAAATGGGGGTTGTGTGGCCATTGATCTTCGACCAGAGGCTCATAAACCTCACCCCACATATGTTTCCTTGCCATAGATTACATTCTTGGATTTATGGTGGAGACCATTTCTTGGTCAAAATACGTAGGTGTTAGCCTTCAGTGTCATTGAAAATGGTCGTTCATGGCTATTTTCATAAAAAATGGGGGTTGCGTGGCCATTGATCATCGACCAGAGGCTCGTACACCTCACCCCACATATGTTTCCTTGCCATAGATCACATTCTTGGATTTCTGGTGGAGACCATTTCTTGGTCAAAAATCCGTAGGTGTTAGCCTTCGGTATTATTGAAAATGGTCGTTCATGGCTATTTTCGACAAAAATGGGGGTTGTGTGGCCACTGATCATCGACCAGACGCTCATACACCTCACCCCACATATGTTTCCTTGCCATAGATCACATTCTTGGATTTCTGGTGGAGACCATTTCTTGGTCTAAAATCCGTAGGTGTTAGCCTCTAGTATTATTGAAAATGGTCGCTCATGGCTATTTTCAAAGTCGCTCATGGCTATTTTCATAAAAAATGGGGGTTGTGTGGCCATTGATCATCGACCACAGGCTCATACACCTCACCCCACATATGTTTCCTTGCCATAGATCACATTCTTGGATTTTTGGTGGAGACCATTTCTTGGTCAAAAATCCGTAGGTGTTAGCCTTCGGTATTATTGTAAATGGTCATTCATGGCTATTTTCGACAAAAATGGGGGTTGTGTGGCAAATACCAAGGTTCGAAGACCTCTGGCTTTGATTGTGTGCCCTTTCTTGTTCCTAAGGATTTCTAACCAGACCTTACCTTAGGCGGACGTATACTCAATTATCAATAAGAGTAAATCGTGATCGACCCGCCATCATCTCTTGCCTGAACTGACTTACCAGTCACAGGGCCGAGAACACATGATCGAGGGAAATTTCTTTCATCACTACGAAAACTGGTTTTGCTGATTGACAAAACGGATCTCTTCCCTGTGAGCCGCCTTTAGGAAAACTGCACCAAAGATGTGTCTTTCATTTGCTAATACCAGTCTGAAGGCAACGCTATGCAGCTCCATTTCCTCTTAAAGTGAATGGCCTTCCTATTATATCGAATATTTGGAGTTGCGGAGTTTTTCATAGAATGGGGTATTGATCATCGACCAGACGCTCATACAACTCACCCCACATATGTTTCCTTGCCATAGATCACATTCTTGGATTTCTGGTGGAGACCATTTCTTGGTTAAAAACTCGTACGTGTTAGCCTTCGGTATTATTGAAAATGGTCATTCATGGCTATTTTCGGCAAAATGGGGGTTGTGTGGCCATTGATCATCGACCAGAGGCTCGTACACCTCACCCCACATATGTTTCCTTGCCATAGATCACATTCTTGGATTTCTGGTGGAGACCATTTCTTGGTCAAAAATCCGTACGTGTTAGCCTTCGGTATTATTGAAAATGGTCGTTCATGGCTATTTTCGACAAAAATGGGGGTTGTGTGGCCATTGATCATCGACCAGACGCTCATACACCTCACCCCACATATGTTTCCTGGCCATAGATCACATTCTTGGATTTCTGGTGGAGACCATTTCTTGGTCAAAAATCCGTACGTGTTAGCCTTTGGTATTTTTGAAAATGGCCATTCATGGCTATTTTCGACAAAAATGGGGGTTGTGTGGCCATTGATCTTCGACCAGAGGCTCATAAACCTCACCCCACATATGTTTCCTTGCCATAGATTACATTCTTGGATTTCTGGTGGAAACCATTTCTTGGTTAAAAACTCGTACGTGTTAGCCTTCGGTATTATTGAAAATGGTCATTCATGGCTATTTTCGGCAAAATGGGGGTTGTGTGGCCATTGATCATCGACCAGAGGCTCGTACACCTCACCCCACATATGTTTCCTTGCCATAGATCACATTCTTGGATTTCTGGTGGAGACCATTTCTTGGTTAAAAATCCGTACGTGTTAGCCTTTGGTATTTTTGAAAATGGTCATTCATGGCTATTTTCGACAAAAATGGGGGTTGTGTGGCCATTGATCATCGACTAGAGGCTCATACACCTCACCCCACATATGTTTCCTTGCCATAGATCACATTCTTGGATTTCTGGTGGAGACCATTTCTTGGTCAAAAATCCGTAGGTCTTAGCCTCTAGTATTATTGAAAATGGTCGCTCATGGCTATTTTCATAAAAAATGGGGGTTGTGTGGCCATTTATCATCGACTAGAGGCTCATAAACCTCACCCCACATATGTTTCCTTGCCATAGATCACATTCTTGGATTTCTGGTGGAGACCATTTCTTGGTTAAAAACTCGTACGTGTTAGCCTTCGGTATTATTGAAAATGGTCGTTCATGGCTATTTTCGGCAAAATGGGGGTTGTGTGGCCATTGATCATCGACCAGAGGCTCGTACACCTCACCCCACATATGTTTCCTTGCCATAGATCACATTCTTGGATTTCTGGTGGAGACCATTTCTTGGTCAAAAATCCGTAGGTGTTAGCCTTCGGTATTATTGTAAATGGTCATTCATGGCTATTTTCGACAAAAATGGGGGTTGTGTGGCCATTGATCATCGACCAGAGGCTCATACACCTCACCCCACATATGTTTCCTTGTCGTAGATCACATTCTTGGATTTCTGGTGGAGACCATTTCTTGGTCTAAAATCCGTAGGTGTTAGCCTCTAGTATTATTGAAAATGGTCGCTCATGGCTATTTTCAAGGTCGCTCATGGCTATTTTCATAAAAAATGGGGGTTGTGTGGCCATTTATCATCGACTAGAGGCTCATAAACCTCACCCCACATATGTTTCCTTGCCATAGATTACATTCTTGGATTTCTGGTGGAAACCACTTCTTGGTTAAAAACTCGTACGTGTTAGCCTTCGGTATTATTGAAAATGGTCATTCATGGCTATTTTCGGAAAAATGGGGGTTGTGTGGCCATTGATCGTCGACCAAGGGCTCATACAACTCACCCCACATATGTTTCCTTGTCGTAGATCACATTCTTGGATTTCTGGTGGAGACCATTTCTTGGTCAAAAATCCATACGTGTTAGCCTTTGGTATTTTTGAAAATGGTCATTCATGGCTATTTTCGACAAAAATGGGGGTTGTGTGGCCATTGATCATCGACTAGAGGCTCATACACCTCACCCCACATATGTTTCCTTGCCATAGATCACATTCTTGGATTTCTGGTGGTGACCATTTCTTGGTCAAAAATCCGTACGTGTTAGCCTTCGGTATTATTGAAAATGGTCGTTCATGGCTATTTTCGACAAAAATGGGGGTTGTGTGGCCATTGATCATCGACCAGACGCTCATACACCTCACCCCACATATGTTTCCTTGCCATAGATCACATTCTTGGATTTCTGGTGGAGACCATTTCTTGGTTAAAAACTCGTACGTATTAGCCTTCGGTATTATTGAAAATGGTCATTCATGGCTATTTTCGGCAAAATGGGGGTTGTGTGGCCATTGATCATCGACCAAAGGCTCGTACACCTCACCCCACATATGTTTCCTTGCCATAGATCACATTCTTGGATTTCTGGTGGAGACCATTTCTTGGGCAAAAATCCGAATGTGTTAGCCTTTGGTATTTTTGAAAATGGTCATTCATGGCTATTTTCGACACAAATGGGGGTTGTGTGGCCATTGATCATCGACTAGAGGCTCATACACCTCACCCCACATATGTTTCCTTGCCATAGATCACATTCTTGGATTTCTGGTGGAGACCATTTCTTGGTCAAAAATCCGTAGGTGTTAGCCTTCAGTGTCATTGAAAATGGTCGTTCATGGCTATTTTCGACGAAAAATTAGGGTTGTGTGGCCATTGATCGTCGACCAGAGGCTCATACACCTCACCCCACATATGTTTCCTTGCCATAGATCACATTCTTGGATTTCTGGTGGAGACCATTTCTTGGTCAAAAACTCGTACGTGTTAGCCTTCGGTATTATTGAAAATGGTCGTTCATGGCTATTTTCGGCATAATGGGGGTTCTGTGGCCATTGATCATCGACCAGAGGCTCGTACACCTCACCCCACATATGTTTCCTTGCCATAGATCACATTCTTGGATTTCTGGTGGAGACCATTTCTTGGTCAAAAATCCGTAGGTGTTAGCCTTCGGTATTATTGAAAATGGTCGTTCATGGCTATTTTCGGCAAAATGGGGGTTCTGTGGCCATTGATCATCGACCAGAGGCTCGTACACCTCACCCCACATATGTTTCCTTGCCATAGATCACATTCTTGGATTTCTGGTGGAGACCATTTCTTGGTCAAAAATCCGTAGGTGTTAGCCTTCGGTATTATTGAAAATGGTCATTCATGGCTATTTTCGGCAAAATGGGGGTTGTGTGGCCATTGATCATCGACTAGAGGCTCATACACCTCACCCCACATATGTTTCCTTATCGTAGATCACATTCTTGGATTTCTGGTGGAGACCATTTCTTGGTCAAAAATCCGTAGGTCTTAGCCTCTAGTATTATTGAAAATGGTCGCTCATGGCTATTTTCATAAAAAATGGGGGTTGTGTGGCCATTGATCATCGACCAAGCCATGAACGACCATTTTCAAAAATACCAAAGGCTAACACGTACGGATTTTTGACCAAGAAATGGTCTCCACCAGAAATCCAAGAATGTGATCTATGGCAAGGAAACATATGTGGGGTGAGGTTTATGAGCCTCTAGTCGATGATAAATGGCCACACAACCCCCATTTTTTATGAAAATAGCCATGAGCGACCATTTTCAATAATACTAGAGGCTAACACCTACAAATTTTAGACCAAGAAATGGTCTCCACCAAAAATCTAAGAATGTGATCTATGGCAAGGAAACATATGTGGGGTGAGGTGTATGAGCGTCTGGTCGATGATCAATGGCCACACAACCCCCATTTTTGTCGAAAATAGCCATGAACGACCATTTTCAATAATACCGAAGGCTAACACCTACGGTTTTTGACCAAGAAATGGTCCTCCACCAGAAATCCAAGAATGTGATCTATGGCAAGGAAACATATGTGGGGTGAGGTGTATGAGCCTCTGGTCGATGATCAATGGCCACACAACCCCCATTTTTGTCGAAAATAGACATGAACGACCATTTTCAATAATATCGAAGGCTAACACCTACGGATTTTTGACCAAGAAATGGTCTCCACCAGAAATCCAAGAATGTGATCTTTGGCAAGGAAACATATGTGGGGTGAGGTGTATGAGCCTCGAGTCGACGATCAATGGCCACACAACCCTAATTTTTGTCGAAAATAGCCATGAACGACCATTTTCAATAATACCGAAGGCTAACACGTACGAGTTTTTAACCAAGAAATGGTTTCAACCAGAAATCCAAGAATGTAATCTATGGCAAGGAAACATATGTGGGGTGAGGTGTATGCGCCTCTGGTCGACGATCAATGGCCACACAACCCTAATTTTTGTCGAAAATAGCCATGAACGACCATTTTCAATGACACTGAAGGCTAACACCTACGGATTTTTGACCAAGAAATGGTCTCCACCATAAATCCAAGAATGTAATCTATGGCAAGGAAACATATGTGGGGTCAGGTTTATGAGCCTCTGGTCGAAGATCAATGGCCACACAACCCCCATTTTTGTCGAAAATAGCCATAAATGACCATTTTCAAAAATACCAAAGGCTAACACCTACGGATTTTTGCCCAAGAAATGGTCTCCACCAGAAATCCAAGAATGTGATCTATGGCAAGGAAACATATGTGGGGTGAGGTGTATGAGCCTCTGGTCGACGATCAATGGCCACACAACCCTAATTTTTGTCGAAAATAGCCATGAACGACCATTTTCAATGACACTGAAGGCTAACACCTACGGATTTTTGACCAAGAAATGGTCTCCACCTTAAATCCAAGAATGTGATCTATGGCAAGGAAACATATGTGTAGTGAGGTGTATGAGCCTCTAGTCGAAGATCAATGGCCACACAACCCCCATTTTTGTCGAAAATAGCCATGAATGACCATTTACAATAATACCGAAGGCTAACACCTACGGATTTTTGACCAAGAAATGGTCTCCACCAGAAATCCAAGAATGTGATCTATGGCAAGGAAACATATGTGTAGTGAGGTGTACGAGCCTTTGGTTGATGATCAATGGCTACACAACCCCCATTTTTGTCGAAAATAGCCATGAATGACCATTTTCAATGACACTGAAGGCTAACACCTACGGATTTTTGACCAAGAAATGGTCTCCACCAGAAATCCAAGAATGTGATCTATGGCAAGGAAACATATGTGGGGTGAGGTGTACGAGCCTCTGGTCGATGATCAATGGCCACACAACCCCCATTTTGCCGAAAATAGCCATGAACGACCATTTTCAATAATACCGAAGGCTAACACGTACGAGTATTTAACCAAGAAATGGTCTCCACCAGAAATCCAAGAATGTGATCTATGGCAAGGAAACATATGTGGGGTGAGGTTTATGGGCCTCTAGTCGATGATAAATGGCCACACAACCCCCATTTTTTATGAAAATAGCCATGAGCGACCTTGAAAATAGCCATGAGCGACCATTTTCAATAATACTAGAGGCTAACACCTACGGATTTTAGGCCAAGAAATGGTCTCCACCAGAAATCCAAGAATGTGATCTACGACAAGGAAACATATGTGGGGTGAGGTGTATGAGCCTCTGGTCGACGATCAATGGCCACACAACCCCCATTTTGCCGAAAATAGCCATGAACGACCATTTTCAATAATACCGAAGGCTAACACTGTACGAGTTTTTGACCAAGAAATGGTCTCCACCAAAAATCCAAGAATGTGATCTATGGCAAGGAAACATATGTGGGGTGAGATTTATGAGCCTCTAGTCGATGATAAATGGCCACACAACCCCCGTTTTGCCGAAAATAGCCATGAATGACCATTTTCAATAATACCGAAGGCTAACACCTACGGATTTTTGACCAAGAAATGGTCTCCACCAGAAATCCAAGAATGTGATCTATGGCAAGGAAACATATGTGGGGTGAGGTGTATGAGCCTCTGGTCGACGATCAATGGCCACACAACCCTAATTTTTGTCGAAAATAGCCATGAACGACCATTTTCAATGACACTGAAGGCTAACACCTACGAATTTTTGACCAAGAAATGGTCTCCACCATAAATCCAAGAATGTGATCTATGGCAAGGAAACATATGTGGGGTGAGGTGTATGAGCGTCTGGTCGATGATCAATGGCCACACAACCCCCATTTTTGTCGAAAATAGCCATGAACGACCATTTTCAATAATATCGAAGGCTAACACCTACGGATTTTTGACCAAGAAATGGTCTCCACCAGAAATCCAAGAATGTGATCTACGACAAGGAAACATATGTGGGGTGAGGTGTATGAGCCTCTGGTCGACGATCAATGGCCACACAACCCCCATTTTTGTCGAAAATAGCCATGAATGACCATTTTCAAAAATACCAAAGGCTAACACGTACGGATTTTTGACCAAGAAATGGTCTCCACCAGAAATCCAAGAATGTGATCTATGGCAAGGAAACATATATGGGGTGAGGTGTATGAGCCTCTGGTCGATGATCAATGGCCACACAACCCCCATTTTTGTCGAAAATAGCCATGAATGACCATTTACAATAATACCTAAGGCTAACACCTACGGATTTTTGACCAAGAAATGGTCTCCACCAGAAATCCAAGAATGTGATCTATGGCAAGGAAACATATGTGGGGTGAGGTGTATGAGCCTCTGGTCGAGGATCAATGGCCACACAACACCCATTTTTGTCGAAAATAGCCATGAACGACCATTTTCAATAATACCGAAGGCTAACACGTACGAGTTTTTGACCAAGAAATGGTCTCTACCAAAAATCCAAGAATGTGATCTATGGCAAGGAAACATATGTGTAGTGAGGTGTACGAGCCTCTGGTCGATGATCAATGGCCACACAACCCCCATTTTTGTCGAAAATAGCCATGAGACCATTTTCAATAATACCGAAGGCTAACACCTACGGATTTTTGACCAAGAAATGGTCTCCACCAGAAATCCAAGAATGTGATCTATGGCAAGGAAACATATGTGGGGTGAGGTGTACGAGCCTCTGGTCGATGATCAATGGCCACAGAACCCCCATTTTGCCGAAAATATCCATGAACGACCATTTTCAATAATACCGAAGGCTAACACGTACGAGTTTTTGACCAAGAAATGGTCTCCACCAAAAATCCAAGAATGTGATCTATGGCAAGGAAACATATGTGTAGTGAGGTGTACGAGCCTTTGGTTGATGATCAATGGCCACACAACCCCCATTTTTGTCGAAAATAGCCATGAATGACCATTTTCAATAATACCGAAGGCTAACACCTACGGATTTTTGACCAAGAAATGGTCTCCACCAGAAATCCAAGAATGTGATCTATGGCAAGGAAACATATGTGGGGTGAGGTGTACGAGCCTCTGGTCGATGATCAATGGCCACACAACCCCCATTTTGCCGAAAATAGCCATGAACGACCATTTTCAATAATACCGAAGGCTAACACGTACGAGTTTTTGACCAAGAAATGGTCTCCACCAAAAATCCAAGAATGTGATCTATGGCAAGGAAACATATGTGTAGTGAGGTGTACGAGCCTTTGGTTGATGATCAATGGCCACACAACCCCCATTTTTGTCGAAAATAGCCATGAATGACCATTTTCAATAATACCGAAGGCTAACACCTACGGATTTTTGACCAAGAAATGGTCTCCACCAGAAATCCAAGAATGTGATCTATGGCAAGGAAACATATGTGGGGTGAGGTGTACGAGCCTCTGGTCGATGATCAATGGCCACACAACCCCCATTTTGCCGAAAATAGCCATGAACGACCATTTTCAATAATACCGAAGGCTAACACGTACGAGTTTTTAACCAAGAAATGGTCTCCACCAGAAATCCAAGAATGTGATATATGGCAAGGAAACATATGTGGGGTGAGGTTTATGAGCCTCTAGTCGATGATAAATGGCCACACAACCCCCATTTTTTATGAAAATAGCCATTAGCGACCTTGAAAATAGCCATGAGCGACCATTTTCAATAATACAAGAGGCTAACACCTACGGATTTTAGACCAAGAAATGGTCTCCACCAGAAATCCAAGAATGTGATCTATGGCAAGGAAACATATGTGGGGTGAGGTGTATGAGCGTCTGGTCGATGATCAATGGCCACACAACCCCCATTTTTGTCGAAAATAGCCATGAACGACCATTTTCAATAATACCGAAGGCTAACACCTACGGATTTTTGACCAAGAAATGATCTCCACCAGAAATCCAAGAATGTGATCTATGGCAAGGAAACATATGTGGGGTGAGGTGTATGAGCCTCTGGTCGACGATCAATGGCCACAGAACCCTAATTTTTGTCGAAAATAGCCATGAACGACCATTTTCAATGACACTGAAGGCTAACACCTACGGATTTTTGACCAAGAAATGGTCTCCACCAGAAATCCAAGAATGTGATCTACGACAAGGAAACATATGTGGGGTGAGGTGTATGAGCCTCTGGTCGACGATCAATAACCACACAACCCCCATTTTGCCGAAAATAGCCATGAATGACCATTTTCAATAATATCGAAGGCTAACACCTACGGATTTTTGACCAAGAAATGGTCTCCACCAGAAATCCAAGAATGTGATCTACGACAAGGAAACATATGTGGGGTGAGGTGTATGAGCCTCTGGTCGACGATCAATGGCCACACAACCCCCATTTTGCCGAAAATAGCCATGAATGACCATTTTCAATAATACCGAAGGCTAACACGTACGAGTTTTTAACCAAGAAATGGTTTCCACCAGAAATCCAAGAATGTAATCTATGGCAAGGAAACATATGTGGGGTGAGGTTTATGAGCCTCTAGTCGATGATAAATGGCCACACAACCCCCATTTTTTTATGAAAATAGCCATGAGCGACCTTGAAAATAGCCATGAGCGACCATTTTCAATAATACTAGAGGCTAACACCTACGGATTTTAGACCAAGAAATGGTCTCCACCAGAAATCCAAGAATGTGATCTATGGCAAGGAAACATATGTGGGGTGAGGTGTATGAGCGTCTGGTCGATGATCAATGGCCACACAACCCCCATTTTTGTCGAAAATAGCCATGAACGACCATTTTCAATAATACCGAAGGCTAACACGTACGAGGTTTTAACCAAGAAATGGTTTCCACCAGAAATCCAAGAATGTAATCTATGGCAAGGAAACATATGTGGGGTGAGGTGTATGAGCCTCTGGTCGATGATCAATGGCCACACAACCCCCATTTTTGTCGAAAATAGCCATGAGCGACCATTTTCAATAATACCGAAGGCTAACACCTACGGATTTTAGGCCAAGAAATGGTCTCCACCAGAAATCCAAGAATGTGATCTATGGCAAGGAAACATATGTGGGGTGAGGTGTATGAGCCTCTAGTCGATGATCAATGGCCACACAACCCCCATTTTTGTCGAAAATAGCAATGAACGACCATTTTCAATAATACCGAAGGCTAACACGTACGAGTTTTTGACCAAGAAATGGTCTCCACCAAAAATCCAAGAATGTGATCTATGGCAAGGAAACTTATGTGGGGTGAGATTTATGAGCCTCTAGTCGATGATAAATGGCCACACAACACCCATTTTTTTATGAAAATAGCCATGAGCGACCATTTTCAATAATACTAGAGGCTAAGACCTACTGATTTTTTACCAAGAAATGGTCTCCACCAGAAATCCAAGAATGTGATCTATGGCAAGGAAACATATGTGGGGTGAGGTGTATGAGCCTCTGATCGATGATCAATGGCCACACAACCCCCATTTTGCCGAAAATAGCCATGAATGACCATTTTCAATAATACCGAAGGCTAACACGTACGAGTTTTTAACCAAGAAATGGTTTCCACCAGAAATCCAAGAATGTGATCTATGGCAAGGAAACATATGTGGGGTGAGGTGTACGAGCCTCTGGTCGATGATCAATGGCCACACAACCCCCATTTTTTATGAAAATAGCCATGAGCGACCATTTTCAATAATACTAGAGGCTAAGACCTACGGATTTTAGACCAAGAAATGGTCTATACCAGAAATCCAAGAATGTGATCTATGGCAAGGAAACATATGTGGGGTGAGGTGTATGAGCGTCTGGTCGATGATCAATGGTGTGGCCATTGATCATCGACCTGAGGCTCATACACCTCACCCCACATATGTTTCCTTGCCATAGATCACATTCTTGGATTTCTGGTGGAGACCATTTCTTGGTCAAAAATCCGTAGGTGTTAGCCTTCGGTATTATTGTAAATGGTCATTCATGGCTATTTTCGACAAAAATGAGGGTTGTGTGGCCATTGATCATCGACCAGATGCTCATACACCTCACCCCACATATGTTTCCTTGCCATAGATCACATTCTTGGATTTCTGGTGGAGACCATTTCTTGGTTAAAAACTCGTACGTGTTAGCCTTCAGGTATTATTGAAAATGGTCGTTCATGGCTATTTTCGGCAAAATGGTGGTTGTGTGGCCATTGATCATCGACCAGAGGCTCGTACACCTCACCCCACATATGTTTCCTTGCCATAGATCACATTCTTGGATTTCTGGTGGAGACCATTTCTTGGTTAAAAACTCGTACGTGTTAGCCTTCGGTATTATTGAAAATGGTCGTTCATGGCTATTTTCGGCAAAATGGGGGTTGTGTGGCCATTCATCATCGACTAGAGGCTCATAAACCTCACCCCACATATGTTTCCTTGCCATAGATTACATTCTTGGATTTCTGGTGGAAACCATTTCTTGGTTAAAAACTCTTACGTGTTAGCCTTCGGTATTATTGAAAATGGTCATTCATGGCTATTTTCGGCAAAATGGGGGTTGTGTGGCCATTGATCATCGACCAGAGGCTCGTACACCTCACCCCACATATGTTTCCTTGCCATAGATCACATTCTTGGATTTCTGGTGGAGACCATTTCTTGGTCAAAAATCCGTACGTGTTAGCGTTTGGTATTTTTGAAAATGGTCATTCATGGCTATTTTCGACAAAAATGGGGGTTGTGTGGCCATTGATCATCGACTAGAGGCTCATACACCTCACCCCACATATGTTTCCTTGCCATAGATCACATTCTTGGATTTCTGGTGGAGACCATTTCTTGGTCAAAAATCCGTAGGTGTTAGCCTTCGGTATTATTGAAAATGGTCATTCATGGCTATTTTCGACAAAAATGGGGGTTGTGTGGCCATTGATCATCGACCAGATGCTCATACACCTCACCCCACATATGTTTCCTTGCCATAGATCACATTCTTGGATTTCTGGTGGAGACCATTTCTTGGTCTAAAATCCGTAGGTGTTAGCCTCTAGTATTATTGAAAATGGTCGCTCATGGCTATTCTCAAGGTCGCTCATGGCTATTTTCATAAAAAATGGGGGTTGTGTGGCCATTTATCATCGACTAAAGGCTCATAAACCTCACCCCACATATGTTTCCTTGCCATAGATTACATTCTTGGATTTCTGGTGGAGACCATTTCTTGGTAAAAACTCGTACGTGTTAGCCTTCGGTATTATTGAAAATGGTCATTCATGGCTATTTTTGGCAAAATGGGGGTTGTGTGGCCATTGATCGTCGACCAGAGGCTCATACACCTCACCCCACATATGTTTCCTTGCCATAGATCACATTGTTGGATTTCTGGTGGAGACCATTTCTTGGTCACTAATCTGTAGGTGTTAGCCTTCGGTATTATTGTAAATGGTCATTCATGGCTATTTTCGACAAAAATGGGGGTTGTGTGGCCATTGATCATCGACCAGAGGCTCATACACCTCACTACACATATGTTTCCTTGCCATAGATCACATTCTTGGATTTATGGTGGAGACCATTTCTTGGTCAAAAATCCGTAGGTGTTAGCCTTCAGTGTCATTGAAAATGGTCGTTCATGGCTATTTTCGACAAAAATTAGGGTTGTGTGGCCATTGATCGTCGACCAGAGGCTCATACACCTCACCCCACATATGTTTCCTTGCCATAGATCAAATTCTTGGATTTCTGGTGGAGACCATTTCTTGGTCAAAAATCCGTAGGTGTTAGCCTTCGGTATTATTGAAAATGGTCGTTCATGGCTATTTTCGACAAAAATGGGGGTTGTGTGGCCATTGATCATCGACCAGACGCTCATACACCTCACCCCACATATGTTTCCTTGCCATAGATCGCATTCTTGGATTTCTAGTGGAGACCATTTCTTGTTTAAAAACTCGTACGTGTTAGCCTTCGGTATTATTGAAAATGGTCATTCATGGCTATTTTCGGCAAAATGGGGGTTGTGTGGCCATTGATCGTCGACCAGAGGCTCATACACCTCACCCCACATATGTTTCCTTGTCGTAGATCACATTCTTGGATTTCTGGTGGAGACCATTTCTTGGTCAAAAATCCGTAGGTGTTAGCCTTTGATATTATTGAAAATGGTCATTCATGGCTATTTTCGGCAAAATGGGGGTTGTGTGGCCATTGATCGTCGACCAGAGGCTCATACACCTCACCCCACATATGTTTCCTTGTCGTAGATCACATTCTTGGATTTCTGGTGGAGACCATTTCTTGGTCAAAAATCCGTAGGTGTTAGCCTTCGATATTATTGAAAATGGTAGTTCATGGCTATTTTCGACAAAAATGGAGGTTGTGTGGCCATTGATCATCGACCAGAGGCTCATACACCTCACCCCACATATGTTTCCTTGCCATAGATCACATTCTTGGATTTCTGGTGGAGACCATTTCTTGGTCAAAAATCCGTAGGTGTTAGCCTTCGGTATTATTGAAAATGGTCGTTCATGGCTATTTTCGACAAAAATGGGGGTTGTGTGGCCATTGATCATCGACCAGACGCTCATACACCTCACCCTACATATGTTTCCTTGCCATAGATCACATTCTTGGATTTCTGGTGGAGACCATTTCTTGGTCTAAAATCCGTAGGTGTTAGCCTCTAGTATTATTGAAAATGGTCGCTCATGGCTATTTTCAAGGTCGCTCATGGCTATTTTCATAAAAAATGGGGGTTGTGTGGCCATTTATCATCGACTAGAGGCTCATAAACCTCACCCCACATATGTTTCCTTGCCATAGATTACATTCTTGGATTTCTGGTGGAAACCATTTCTTGGTTAAAAACTCGTACGTGTTAGCCTTCGGTATTATTGAAAATGGTCATTCATGGCTATTTTCGGCAAAATGGGGGTTGTGTGGCCATTGATCGTCGACCAGAGGCTCATACACCTCACCCCACATATGTTTCCTTGTCGTAGATCACATTCTTGGATTTCTGGTGGAGACCATTTCTTGGTCAAAAATCCGTAGGTGTTAGCCTTCGATATTATTGAAAATGGTCATTCATGGCTATTTTCGGCAAAATGCGGGTTGTGTGGCCATTGATCGTCGACCAGAGGCTCATACACCTCACCCCACATATGTTTCCTTGTCGTAGATCACATTCTTGGATTTCTGGTGGAGACCATTTCTTGGTCAAAAATCCGTAGGTGTTAGCCTTCGATATTATTGAAAATGGTCGCTCATGGCTATTTTCGACAAAAATGGGGGTTGTGTGGCCATTGATCATCGACCAGACGCTCATACACCTCACCCCACATATGTTTCCTTGCCATAGATCACATTCTTGGATTTCTGGTGGAGACCATTTCTTGGTCTAAAATCCGTAGGTGTTAGCCTCTAGTATTATTGAAAATGGTCGCTCATGGCTATTTTCAAGGTCGCTCATGGCTATTTTCATAAAAAATGGGGGTTGTGTGGCCATTGATCGTCGACCAGAGGCTCATACACCTCACCCCACATATGTTTCCTTGCCATAGATCACATTCTTGGATTTCTGGTGGAGACCATTTCTTGGTCAAAAATCCGTAGGTGTTAGCCTTCGGTATTATTGAAAATGGTCGTTCATGGCTATTTTCGACAAAAATGGGGGTTGTGTGGCCATTGATCATCGACCAGACGCTCATACACCTCACCCCACATATGTTTCCTTGCCATAGATCACATTCTTGGATTTCTGGTGGAGACCATTTCTTGGTCTAAAATCCGTAGGTGTTAGCCTCTAGTATTATTGAAAATGGTCGCTCATGGCTATTTTCAAGGTCGCTCATGGCTATTTTCATAAAAAATGGGGGTTGTGTGGCCATTTATCATCGACTAGAGGCTCATAAACCTCACCCCACATATGTTTCCTTGCCATAGATTACATTCTTGGATTTCTGGTGGAAACCATTTCTTGGTTAAAAACTCGTACGTGTTAGCCTTCGGTATTATTGAAAATGGTCATTCATGGCTATTTTTGGCAAAATGGGGGTTGTGTGGCCATTGATCATCGACCAGAGGCTCGTACACCTCACCCCACATATGTTTCCTTGCCATAGATCACATTCTTGGATTTTTGGTGGAGACCATTTCTTGGTCAAAAATCCGTAGGTGTTAGCCTTCGATATTATTGAAAATGGTCATTCATGGCTATTTTCGGCAAAATGGGGGTTGTGTGGCCATTGATCGTCGACCAGAGGCTCATACACCTCACCCCACATATGTTTCCTTGTCGTAGATCACATTCTTGGATTTCTGGTGGAGACCATTTCTTGGTCAAAAATCCGTAGGTGTTAGCCTTCGATATTATTGAAAATGGTCGTTCATGGCTATTTTCGACAAAAATGGGGGTTGTGTGGCCATTGATCATCGACCAGAGGCTCATACACCTCACCCCACATATGTTTCCTGGCCATATATCACATTCTTGGATTTCTGGTGGACCATTTCTTGGTCAAAAATCCGTAGGTGTTAGCCTTCGGTATTATTGAAAATGGTCGTTCATGGCTATTTTTGACAAAAATGGGGGTTGTGTGGCCATTGATCATCGACCAGACGCTCATACACCTCACCCCACATATGTTTCCTTGCCATAGATCACATTCTTGGATTTCTGGTGGAGACCATTTCTTGGTCTAAAATCCGTAGGTGTTAGCCTCTAGTATTATTGAAAATGGTCGCTCATGGCTATTTTCAAGGTCGCTCATGGCTATTTTCACAAAAAATGGGGGTTGTGTGGCCATTGATCGTCGACCAGAGGCTCATACACCTCACCCCACATATGTTTCCTTGCCATAGATCACATTCTTGGATTTCTGGTGGAGACCATTTCTTGGTCAAAAATCCGTAGGTGTTAGCCTTCGGTATTATTGAAAATGGTCGTTCATGGCTATTTTCGACAAAAATGGGGGTTGTGTGGCCATTGATCATCGACCAGACGCTCATACACCTCACCCCACATATGTTTCCTTGCCATAGATCACATTCTTGGATTTCTGGTGGAGACCATTTCTTGGTCTAAAATCCGTAGGTGTTAGCCTCTAGTATTATTGAAAATGGTCGCTCATGGCTATTTTCAAGGTCGCTCATGGCTATTTTCATAAAAAATGGGGGTTGTGTGGCCATTTATCATCGACTAGAGGCTCATAAACCTCACCCCACATATGTTTCCTTGCCATAGATTACATTCTTGGATTTCTGGTGGAAACCATTTCTTGGTTAAAAACTCGTACGTGTTAGCCTTCGGTATTATTGAAAATGGTCATTCATGGCTATTTTTGACAAAATGGGGGTTGTGTGGCCATTGATCATCGACCAGAGGCTCGTACACCTCACCCCACATATGTTTCCTTGCCATAGATCACATTCTTGGATTTCTGGTGGAGACCATTTCTTGGTCAAAAATCCGTACGTGTTAGCCTTTGGTATTTTTGAAAATGATCATTCATGGCTATTTTCGACAAAAATGGGGGTTGTGTTGCCATTGATCATCGACTAGAGGCTCATACACCTCACCCCACATATGTTTCCTTGCCATAGATCACATTCTTGGATTTCTGGTGGAGACCATTTCTTGGTCAAAAATCCGTAGGTGTTAGCCTTCGGTATTATTGAAAATGGCCATTCATGGCTATTTTCGACAAAAATGGGGGTTGTGTGGCAATTGATCATCGACCAGACGCTCATACACCTCACCCCACATATGTTTCCTTGCCATAGATCACATTCTTGGATTTCTGGTGGAGACCATTTCTTGGTCTAAAATCCGTAGGTGTTAGCCTCTAGTATTATTGAAAATGGTCGCTCATGGCTATTTTCAAGGTCGCTCATGGCTATTTTCATAAAAAATGGGGGTTGTGTGGCCATTGATCGTCGACCAGAGGCTCATACACCTCACCCCACATATGTTTCCTTGCCATAGATCACATTCTTGGATTTCTGGTGGAGACCATTTCTTGGTCAAAAATCCGTAGGTGTTAGCCTTCGGTATTATTGAAAATGGTCGTTCATGGCTATTTTCGACAAAAATGGGGGTTGTGTGGCCATTGATCATCGACCAGACGCTCATACACCTCACCCCACATATGTTTCCTTGCCATAGATCACATTCTTGGATTTCTGGTGGAGACCATTTCTTGGTCTAAAATCCGTAGGTGTTAGCCTCTAGTATTATTGAAAATGGTCGCTCATGGCTATTTTCATAAAAAATGGGGGTTGTGTGGCCATTTATCATCGACTAGAGGCTCATAAACCTCACCCCACATATGTTTCTTTGCCATAGATTACATTCTTGGATTTCTGGTAGAAACCATTTCTTGGTTAAAAACTCGTACGTGTTAGCCTTCGGTATTATTGAAAATGGTCATTCATGGCTATTTTTGGCAAAATGGGGGTTGTGTGGCCATTGATCATCGACCAGAGGCTCGTACACCTCACCCCACATATGTTTCCTTGCCATAGATCACATTCTTGGATTTCTGGTGGAGACCATTTCTTGGTCAAAAATCCGTACGTGTTAGCCTTTGGTATTTTTGAAAATGATCATTCATGGCTATTTTCGACAAAAATGGGGGTTGTGTGGCCATTGATCATCGACTAGAGGCTCATACACCTCACCCCACATATGTTTCCTTGCCATAGATCACATTCTTGGATTTCTGGTGGAGACCATTTCTTGGTCAAAAATCCGTAGGTGTTAGCCTTCGGTATTATTGAAAATGGCCATTCATGGCTATTTTCGACAAAAATGGGGGTTGTGTGGCCATTGATCATCGACCAGACGCTCATACACCTCACCCCACATATGTTTCCTTGCCATAGATCACATTCTTGGATTTCTGGTGGAGACCATTTCTTGGTCTAAAATCCGTAGGTGTTAGCCTCTAGTATTATTGAAAATGGTCGCTCATGGCTATTTTCAAGGTCGCTCATGGCTATTTTCATAAAAAATGGAGCTTGTGTGGCCATTTATCATCGACTAGAGGCTCATAAACCTCACCCCACATATGTTTCCTTGCCATAGATTACATTCTTGGATTTCTGGTGGAGACCATTTCTTGGTTAAAAACTCGTACGTGTTAGCCTTCGGTATTATTGAAAATGGTCATTCATGGCTATTTTCGGCAAAATGGGGGTTGTGTGGCCATTGATCGTCGACCAGAGGCTCATACACCTCACCCCACATATGTTTCCTTGCCATAGATCATATTCTTGGATTTATGGTGGAGACCATTTCTTGGTCAAAAATCCGTAGGTGTTAGCCTTCAATGTCATTGAAAATGGTCGTTCATGGCTATTTTCGACAAAAATTAGGGTTGTGTGGCCATTGATCGTCGACCAGAGGCTCATACACCTCACCCCACATATGTTTCCTTGCCATAGATCACATTCTTGGATTTCTGGTGGAGACCATTTTTGGTCAAAAATCCGTAGGTGTTAGCCTTCGGTATTATTGAAAATGGTCGTTCATGGCTATTTTCGACAAAAATGGGGGTTGTGTGGCCATTGATCATCGACCAGACGCTCATACACCTCACCCCACATATGTTTCCTTGCCATAGATCACATTCTTGGATTTCTGGTGGAGACCATTTCTTGGTTAAAAACTCGTACGTGTTAGCCTTCGGTATTATTGAAAATGGTCATTCATGGCTATTTTTGGCAAAATGGGGGTTGTGTGGCCATTGATCATCGACCAGAGGCTCGTACACCTCACCCCACATATGTTTCCTTGCCATAGATCACATTCTTGGATTTCTGGTGGAGACCATTTCTTGGTTAAAAATCCGTACGTGTTAGCCTTTGGTATTTTTGAAAATGGTCATTCATGGCTATTTTCGACAAAAATGGGGGTTGTGTGGCCATTGATCATCGACTAGAGGCTCATACACCTCACCCCACATATGTTTCCTTGCCATAGATCACATTCTTGGATTTCTGGTGGAGACCATTTCTTGGTAAAAAATCCGTAGGTCTTAGCCTTCGGTATTATTGAAAATGGTCGTTCATGGCTATTTTCGACAAAAATGGGGGTTGTGTGGCCATTGATCATCGACCAGACGCTCATACACCTCACCCCACATATGTTTCCTTGCCATAGATCACATTCTTGGATTTCTGGTGGAGACCATTTGTTGGTCTAAAATCCGTAGGTGTTAGCCTCTAGTATTATTGAAAATGGTCGCTCATGGCTATTTTCAAGGTCGCTCATGGCTATTTTCATAAAAAATGGGGGTTGTGTGGCCATTTATCATCGACTAGAGGCTCATAAACCTCACCCCACATATGTTTCATTGCCATAGATTACATTCTTGGTTTTCTGGTGGAAACCATTTCTTGGTTAAAAACTCGTACGTGTTAGCCTTCGGTATTATTGAAAATGGTCATTCATGGCTATTTTCGGCAAAATGGGGGTTGTGTGGCCATTGATCGTCGACCAGAGGCTCATACACCTCACCCCACATATGTTTCCTTGTCGTAGATCACATTCTTGGATTTCTGGTGGAGACCATTTCTTGGTCAAAAATCCGTAGGTGTTAGCCTTCGATATTATTGAAAATGGTCATTCATGGCTATTTTCGGCAAAATGGGGGTTGTGTGGCCATTGATCGTCGACCAGAGGCTCATACACCTCACCCCACATATGTTTCCATGTCGTAGATCACATTCTTAGATTTCTGGTGGAGACCATTTCTTGGTCAAAAATCAGTAGGTGTTAGCCTTCGATATTATTGAAAATGGTCGTTCATGGCTATTTTCGACAAAAATGGAGGTTGTGTGGCCATTGATCATCGACCAGAGGCTCATACACCTCACCCCACATATGTTTCCTTGCCATAGATCACATTCTTGGATTTCTGGTGGAGACCATTTCTTGGTCAAAAATCCGTAGGTGTTAGCCTTCGGTATTATTGAAAATGGTCGTTCATGGCTATTTTCGACAAAAATGGGGGTTGTGTGGCCATTGATCATCGACCAGACGCTCATACACCTCACCCCACATATGTTTCCTTGCCATAGATCACATTCTTGGATTTCTGGTGGAGACCATTTCTTGGTCTAAAATCCGTAGGTGTTAGCCTCTAGTATTATTGAAAATGGTCGCTCATGGCTATTTTCAAGGTCGCTCATGGCTATTTTCATAAAAAATGGGGGTTGTGTGGTCATTTATCATCGACTAGAGGCTCATAAACCTCACCCCACATATGTTTCCTTGCCATAGATTACATTCTTGGATTTCTAGTGGAAACCATTTCTTGGTTAAAAACTCGTACGTGTTAGCCTTCGGTATTTTTGAAAATGGTCATTCATGGCTATTTTTGGCAAAATGGGGGTTGTGTGGCCATTGATCGTCGACCAAAGGCTCATACACCTCACCCCACATATGTTTCCTTGTCGTAGATCACATTCTTGGATTTCTGGTGGAGACCATTTCTTGGTCAAAAATCCGTAGGTGTTAGCCTTCGATATTATTGAAAATGGTCATTCATGGCTATTTTCGGCAAAATGGGGGTTGTGTGGCCATTGATCGTCGACCAGAGGCTCATACACCTCACCCCACATATGTTTCCTTGTCGTAGATCACATTCTTGGATTTCTGGTGGAGACCATTTCTTGGTCAAAAATCCGTAGGTGTTAGCCTTCGATATTATTGAAAATGGTCGTTCATGGCTATTTGACAAAAATGGGGGTTGTGTGGCCATTGATCATCGACCAGAGGCTCATACACCTCACCCCACATATGTTTCCTTGCCATAGATCACATTCTTGGATTTCTGGTGGAGACCATTCCTTGGTCAAAAATCCGTAGGTGTTAGCCTTCGGTATTATTGAAAATGGTCGTTCATGGCTATTTTCGACAAAAATGGGGGTTGTGTGGCCATTGATCATCGACCAGACGCTCATACACCTCACCCCACATATGTTTCCTTGCCATAGATCACATTCTTGGATTTCTGGTGGAGACCATTTCTTGGTCTAAAATCCGTAGGTGTTAGCCTCTAGTATTATTGAAAATGGTCGCTCATGGCTATTTTCAAGGTCGCTCATGGCTATTTTCATAAAAAATGGGGGTTGTGTGGCCATTGATCGTCGACCAGAGGCTCATACACCTCACCCCACATAAGTTTCCTTGCCATAGATCACATTCTTGGATTTCTGGTGGAGACCATTTCTTGGTCAAAATTCCGTAGGTGTTAGCCTTCGGTATTATTGAAAATGGTCGTTCATGGTTATTTTCGACAAAAATGGGGGTCGTGTGGCCATTGATCATCGACCAGACGCTCATACACCTCACCCCACATATGTTTCCTTGCCATAGATCACATTATTGGATTTCTGGTGGAGACCATTTCTTGGTCTAAAATCCGTAGGTGTTAGCCTCTAGTATTATTGAAAATGGTCGCTCATGGCTATTTTCAAGGTCGCTCATGGCTATTTTCATAAAAAATGGGGGTTGTGTGGCCATTTATCATCGACTAGAGGCTCATAAACCTCACCCCACATATGTTTCCTTGCCATAGATTACATTCTTGGATTTCTGGTGGAAACCATTTCTTGGTTAAAAACTCGTACGTGTTAGCCTTCGGTATTATTGAAAATGGTCATTCATGGCTATTTTCGGCAAAATGGCGGTTGTGTGGCCATTGATCGTCGACCAGAGGCTCATACACCTCACCCCATATATGTTTCCTTGTCGTAGATCACATTATTGGATTTCTGGTGGAGACCATTTCTTGGTCAAAAATCCATAGGTGTTAGCCTTCGATATTATTGAAAATGGTCGTTCATGGCTATTTTCGACAAAAATGGGGGTTGTGTGGCCATTGATCATCGACCAGAGGCTCATACACCTCACCCCACATATGTTTCCTTGCCATAGATCACATTCTTGGATTTCTGGTGGAGACCATTTCTTGGTCAAAAATCTGTAGGTGTTAGCCTTCGGTATTATTGAAAATGGTCGTTCATGGCTATTTTCGACAAAAATGGGGGTGTGTGGCCATTGATCATCGACCAGATGCTCATACACCTCACCCCACATATGTTTCCTTGCCATAGATCACATTCTTGGATTTCTGGTGGAGACCATTTCTTGGTCTAAAATCCGTAGGTCTTAGCCTCTAGTATTATTGAAAATGGTCGCTCATGGCTATTTTCATAAAAAATGGGGGTTGTGTGGCCATTTATCATCACCTAGAGGCTCATAAACCTCACCCCACATATGTTTCCTTTCCATAGATCACATTCTTGGATTTCTGGTGGAGACCATTTCTTGGTTAAAAACTCGTACGTGTTAGCCTTCGGTATTATTGAAAATGGTCGTTCATGGCTATTTTCGGCAAAATGGGGGTTGTGTGGCCATTGATCATCGACCAGAGGATCATACACCTCACCCCACATATGTTTCCTTGCCATAGATCACATTCTTGGATTCCTGGTGGAGACCATTTCTTGGTCAAAAATCCATACGTGTTAGCCTTTGGTATTTTTGAAAATGGTCATTCATGGCTATTTTCGACAAAAATGGGGGTTGTGTGGCCATTGATCATCGACTAGAGGCTCATACACCTCACCCCACATATGTTTCCTTGCCATAGATCACATTCTTGGATTTCTGGTGGAGACCATTTCTTGGTCAAAAATCCGTAGGTGTTAGCCTTCGGTATTATTGAAAATGGTCGTTCATGGCTATTTTCGACAAAAATGGGGGTTGTGTGGCCATTGATCATCGACCAGACGCTCATACACCTCACCCCACATTTGTTTCCTTGCCATAGATCACATTCTTGGATTTCTGGTGGAGACCATTTCTTGGTCTAAAATCCGTAGGTGTTAGCCTCTAGTATTATTGAAAATGGTCGCTCATGGCTATTTTCAAGGTCGCTCATGGCTATTTTCATAAAAAATGGGGGTTGTGTGGCCATTTATCATCGACTAGAGGCTCATAAACCTCACCCCACATATGTTTCCTTGCCATAGATTACATTCTTGGATTTCTGGTGGAAACCATTTCTTGGTTAAAAACGCGTACGTGTTAGCCTTCGGTATTATTGAAAATGGTCATTCATGGCTATTTTCGGCAAAATGGGGGTTGTGTGGCCATTGATCGTCGACCAGAGGCTCATACACCTCACCCCACATATGTTTCCTTGTCGTAGATCACATTCTTGGATTTCTGGTGGAGACCATTTCTTGGTCAAAAAACCGTAGGTGTTAGCCTTCGATATTATTGAAAATGGTCGTTCATGGCTATTTTTGACAAAAATGGGGGTTGTGTGGCCATTAATCATCGACCAGAGGCTCATACACCTCACCCCACATATGTTTCCTTGCCATAGATCACATTCTTGGATTTCTGGTGGAGACCATTTCTTGGTCAAAAACTCGTACGTGTTAGCCTTCGGTATTATTGAAAATGGTCGTTCATGGCTATTTTCGGCAAAATGGGGGTTCTGTGGCCATTGATCATCGACCAGAGGCTCGTACACCTCACCCCACATATGTTTCCTTGCCATAGATCACATTCTTGGATTTCTGGTGGAGACCATTTCTTGGTCAAAAATCCGTAGGTGTTAGCCTTCGGTATTATTGAAAATGGTCGTTCATGGCTATTTTCGGCAAAATGGGGGTTCTGTGGCCATTGATCATCGACCAGAGGCTCGTACACCTCACCCCACATATGTTTCCTTGCCATAGATCACATTCTTGGATTTCTGGTGGAGACCATTTCTTGGTCAAAAATCCGTAGGTGTTAGCCTTCGGTATTATTGAAAATGGTCGTTCATGGCTATTTTCGACAAAAATGGGGGTTGTGTGGCCATTGATCATCGACCAGAGGCTCATACACCTCACCCCACATATGTTTCCTCGCCATAGATCACATTCTTGGATTTCTGGTGGAGACCATTTCTTGGTCAAAAATCCGTAGGTCTTAGCCTCTAATATTATTGAAAATGGTCGCTCATGGCTATTTTCGGCAAAATGGGGGTTCTGTGGCCATTGATCGTCGACCAGAGGCTCATACACCTCACCCCACATATGTTTCCTTGTCGTAGATCACATTCTTGGATTTCTGGTGGAGACCATTTCTTGGTCAAAAATCCGTAGGTGTTAGCCTTCGATATTATTGAAAATGGTCGTTCATGGCTATTTTCGACAAAAATGGGGGTTGTGTGGCCATTGATCATCGACCAGAGGCTCATACACCTCACCCCACATATGTTTCCTTGCCATAGATCACATTCTTGGATTTCTGGTGGAGACCATTTCTTGGTCAAAAATCTGTAGGTGTTAGCCTTCGGTATTATTGAAAATGGTCGTTCATGGCTATTTTCGACAAAAATGGGGGTTGTGTGGCCATTGATCATCGACCAGACGCTCATAGACCTCACCCCACATATGTTTCCTTGCGATAGATCACATTCTTGGATTTCTGGTGGAGACCATTTCTTGGTCTAAAATCCGTAGGTGTTAGCCTCTAGTATTATTGAAAATGGTCGCTCATGGCTATTTTCAAGGTCGCTCATGGCTATTTTCATAAAAAATGGGGGTTGTGTGGCCATTTTCATCGACTAGAGGTTCATAAACCTCACCCCACATATGTTTCCTTGCCATAGATCACATTCTTGGATTTCTGGTGGAGACCATTTCTTGGTCAAAAATCCGTACGTGTTAGCCTTTGGTATTTTTGAAAATGGTCGTTCATGGCTTGGTCGATGATCAATGGCCACACAACCCCCATTTTTTATGAAAATAGCCATGAGCGACCATTTTCAATAATACTAGAGGCTAAGACCTACGGATTTTTGACCAAGAAATGGTCTCCACCAGAAATCCAAGAATGTGATCTATGGCAAGGAAACATATGTGGGGTGAGGTGTATGAGCCTCTCGTCGATGATCAATGGCCACACAACCCCCATTTTTGTCGAAAATAGCCATGAATGACCATTTACAATAATACCGAAGGCTAACACCTACGGATTTTTGACCAAGAAATGGTCTCCACCAGAAATCCAAGAATGTGATCTATGGCAAGGAAACACATGTGGGGTGAGGTGTATGAGCCTATGGTCGATGATCAATGGCCACACAACCCCCATTTTTGTCGAAAATAGCCATGAACGACCATTTTCAATAATATCGAAGGCTAACACTTACGGATTTTTGACCAAGAAATGGTCTCCACCAGAAATCCAAGAATGTGATCTACGACAAGGAAACATATGTGGGGTGAGGTGTATGAGCCTCTGGTCGACGATCAATGGCCACACAACCCCCATTTTTATGAAAATAGCCATGAGAGACCATTTTCAATAATACTAGAGGCTAAGACCTACGGATTTTTGACCAAGAAATGGTCTCCACCAGAAATCCAAGAATGTGATCTATGGCAAGGAAACATATGTGGGGTGAGGTGTATGAGCATCTTGTCGATGATCAATGGCCACACAACCCCCATTTTTGTCGAAAATAGCCATGAATGACCATTTACAATAATACCGAAGGCTAACACCTACGGATTTTTGACCAAGAAATGGTCTCCACCAGAAATCCAAGAATGTGATCTATGGCAAGGAAACATATGTGGGGTGAGGTGTATGAGCCTCTAGTCGATGATCAATGGCCACACAACCCCCATTTTTGTCGAAAATAGCCATGAATGACCATTTTCAAAAATACCAAAGGCTAACACGTACGGATTTTTGACCAAGAAATGGTCTCCACCAGAAATCCAAGAATGTGATCTATGGCAAGGAAACATATGTGGGGTGAGGTGTATGAGCCTCTGGTCGATGATCAATTGCCACACAACCCCCATTTTGTCGAAAATAGCCATGAACGACCATTTTCAATAATACCGAAGGCTAACACTTACGGATTTTTGACCAAGAAATGGTCTCCACCAGAAATCCAAGAATGTGATCTACGACAAGGAAACATATGTGGGGTGAGGTGTATGAGCCTCTGGTCGACGATCAATGGCCACACAACCCCCATTTTGCCGAAAATAGCCATGAATGACCATTTTCAATAATACCGAAGGCTAACACGTACGAGTTTTTAACCAAGAAATGGTTTCCACCAGAAATCCAAGAATGTAATCTATGGCAAGGAAACATATGTGGGGTGAGGTCTATGAGCCTCTAGTCGATGATAAATGGCCACACAACCCCCATTTTTTATGAAAATAGCCATGAGCGACCTTGAAAATAGCCATGAGCGACCATTTTCAATAATACTAGAGGCTAACACCTACGGATTTTAGACCAAGAAATGGTCTCCACCAGAAATCCTAGAATGTGATCTATTGCAAGGAAACATATGGGGGGTGAGGTGGACGAGCCGTCTGGTCGATGATCAATGGCCACACAACCCCCATTTTTGTCGAAAATAGCCATGAACGATCATTTACAATAATACCGAAGGCTAACACCTACGGATTTTTGACCAAGAAATGGTCTCCACCAGAAATCCAAGAATGTGATCTATGGCAAGGAAACATATGTGGGGTGAGGTTTATGAGCCTCTAGTCGATGATAAATGGCCACACAACCCCCATTTTTTATGAAAATAGCCATGAGCGACCTTGAAAATAGCCATGAGCGACCATTTTCAATAATACTAGAGGCTAACACCTACGGATTTTAGACCAAGAAATGGTCTCCACCAGAAATCCAAGAATGTGATCTATGGCAAGGAAACATATGTGGGGTGAGGTGTATGAGCGTCTTGTCGATGATCAATGGCCACACAACCCCCATTTTTGTCGAAAATAGCCATGAACGACCATTTTCAATAATACCGAAGGCTAACACCTACGGATTTTTGACCAAGAAATGGTCTCCACCAGAAATCCAAGAATGTGATCTATGGCAAGGAAACATATGTGGGGTGAGGTGTATGAGCCTCTAGTCGATGATCAATGGCCACACACCCCCATTTTTGTCGAAAATAGCCATGAATGACCATTTTCAAAAATACCAAAGGCTAACACGTACGGATTTTTGACCAAGAAATGGTCTCCACCAGAAATCCAAGAATGTGATCTATGGCAAGGAAACATATGTGGGGTGAGGTGTACGAGCCTCTGGTCGATGATCAATGGCCACACAACCCCCATTTTTGTCGAAAATAGCCATGAATGACCATTTTCAATGATACCGAAGGCTAACACGTACGAGTTTTTAACCAAGAAATGGTTTCCACCAGAAATCCAAGAATGTAATCTATGGCAAGGAAACATATGTGGGGTGAGGTGTATGAGCCTCTGGTCGATGATCAATGGCCACACAGCCCCCATTTTTTATGAAAATAGCCATGAGCGACCATTTTCAATAATACTAGAGGCTAAGACTTACGGATTTTTAACCAAGAAATGGTCTCCACCAGAAATCCAAGAATCTGATCTACGACAAGGAAAAATATGTGGGGTGAGGTGTATGAGCGTCTGGTCGACGATCAATGGCCACACAACCCCCATTTTTGTCGAAAATAGCCATGAACGACCATTTTCAATAATACCAAAGGCTAACACCTACGGATTTTTGACCAAGAAATGGTCGGGGTGAGGTTTACGAGCCTCTGGTCGATGATCAATGGCCACACAACCCCCATTTTTTATGAAAATAGCCATGAGCGACCTTGAAAATAGCCATGAGCGACCATTTTCAATAATACTAGAGGCTAACACCTACGGATTTTAGACCAAGAAATGGTTTCCACCAGAAATCCAAGAATGTGATCTATGGCAAGGAAACATATGTGGGGTGAGGTGTATGAGCCTCTGGTCGACGATCAATGGCCACACAACCCCCATTTTGCCGAAAATAGCCATGAATGACCATTTTCAATAATACCGAAGGCTAACACCTACGGATTTTTGACCAAGAAATGGTCTCCACCAGAAATCCAAGAATGTGATCTATGGCAAGGAAACATATGTGGGGTGAGGTGTATGAGCCTCTGGTCGACGATCAATGGCCACACAACCCTAATTTTTGTCGAAAATAGCCATGAACGACCATTTTCAATGACACTGAAGGCTAACACCTACGGATTTTTGACCAAGAAATGGTCTCCACCATAAATCCAAGAATGTGATCTATGGCAAGGAAACATATGTGTAGTGAGGTGTATGAGCCTCTGGTCGAAGATCAATGGCCACACAACCCCCATTTTTGTCGAAAATAGCCATGAATGACCATTTTCAAAAATACCAAAGGCTAACACATTCGGATTTTTGCCCAAGAAATGGTCTCCACCAGAAATCCAAGAATGTGATCTATGGCAAGGAAACATATGTGGGGTGAGGTGTATGAGCCTCTGGTCGATGATCAATTGCCACACAACCCCCATTTTGTCGAAAATAGCCATGAACGACCATTTTCAATAATACCGAAGGCTAACACCTACGGATTTTTGACCAAGAAATGGTCTCCACCATAAATCCAAGAATGTGATCTATGGCAAGGAAACATATGTGTAGTGAGGTGTATGAGGGTCTGGTCGATGATCAATGGCCACACAACCCCCATTTTTGTGGAAAATAGCCATGAACGACCATTTTCAATAATACCGAAGGCTAACACCTACGGATTTTTGACCAAGAAATGGTCTCCACCAGAAATCCAAGAATGTGATCTATGGCAAGGAAACATATGTGGGGTGAGGTGTATGAGCCTCTGGTCGATGATCAATGGCCACACAACCCCCATTTTTGTCGAAAATAGCAATGAACGACTATTTTCAATAATATCGAAGGCTAACACCTACGGATTTGTGACCAAGAAATGGTCTCCACCAGAAATCCAAGAATGTGATCTACGACAAGGAAACATATGTGGGGTGAGGTGTATGAGCCTCTGGTCGATGATCAATGGTCACACAACCTCCATTTTCAATCATACCGAAGGTTAACACGTACGGATTTTTGACCAAGAAATGGTCTCCACCAGAAATCCAAGAATGCGATCTATGGCAAGGAAACATATGTGGGGTGAGGTGTATGAGCGTCTGGTCGATGATCAATGGCCATACAACCCCCATTTTTGTCGAAAATAGCCATGAACGACCATTTTCAATAATACCGAAGGCTAACACCTACGGATTTTTGACCAAGAAATGGTCTCCACCAGAAATCCAAGAATGTGATCTACGACAAGGAAACATATGTGGGGTGAGGTGTATGAGCCTCTGGTCGACGATCAATGGCCACACAACCCCCATTTTGCCGAAAATAGCCATGAACGACCATTTTCAATAATACCGAAGGCTAACACCTACGGATTTTTGACCAAGAAATGGTCACCACCAGTAATCCAAGAATGTGATCTATGGCAAGGAAACATATGTGGGGTGAGGTGTATGAGCCTCTAGTCGATGATCAATGGCCACACAACCCCCATTTTTGTCGAAAATAGCCATGAATGACCATTTTCAAAAATACCAAAGGCTAACACGTACAGATTTTTGACCAAGAAATGGTCTCCACCAGAAATCCAAGAATGTGATCTATGGCAAGGAAACATATGTGGGGTGAGGTGTATGAGCGTCTGGTCGATGATCAATGGCCACACAACCCCCATTTTTGTCAAAAATAGCCATGAACGACCATTTTCAATAATATCGAAGGCTAACACCTACGGATTTTTGACCAAGAAATGGTCTCCACCAGAAATCCAAGAATGTGATCTACGACAAGGAAACATATGTGGGGTGAGGTGTATGAGCCTCTGGTCGACGATCAATGGCCACACAACCCCCATTTTGCCGAAAATAGCCATGAATGACCATTTTCAATAATACCGAAGGCTAACACGTACGAGTTTTTAACCAAGAAATGGTTTCCACCAGAAATCCAAGAATGTGATCTATGGCAAGGAAACATATGTGGGGTGAGGTGTATGAGCCTCTGGTCGATGATCAATGGCCACACAACCCTATTTTTTGTCGAAAATAGCCATGAACGACCATTTTCAATAATACTAGACGCTAACACCTACGGATTTTAGACCAAGAAATGGTCTCCACCAGAAATCCAAGAATGTGATCTATGGCAAGGAAACATATGTGGGGTGAGGTGTATGAGCGTCTGGTCGATGATCAATGGCCACACAACCCCCATTTTTGTCGAAAATAGCCATGAACGACCATTTTCAATAATACCGAAGGCTAACACCTACTGATTTTTGACCAAGAAATGGTCTCCACCAGAAATCCAAGAATGTGATCTATGGCAAGGAAACATATGTGGGGTGAGGTGTATGAGCCTCTGGTCGATGATCAATGGCCACACAACCCCCATTTTTGTCGAAAATAGCCATGATCGACCATTTTCAATAATATCGAAGGCTAACACCTACGGATTTTTGACCAAGAAATGGTCTCCACCAGAAATCCAAGAATGTGATCTACGACAAGGAAACATATGTGGGGTGAGGTGTATGAGCCTCTGGTCGACGATCAATGGCCACA